>NC_088932.1:52525000-52825000 GCF_038396675.1 Hydra vulgaris | reverse complement strand
AAGCATATGAATACGCACAGAAATTTAAATTGCCAGCTTAAGGGGTTTTGCGATCAAAGTTGTATGTGTTCATGGACGCCCGCAGGTTTTTTTGATGTTTCATGTAAGTTTCATGAACTTTCACATATTGTGCAAACTATAAACTTGTTGTGTATTATGATACACAAGTTTATAGTTTGCACAATATGTGAAAGTTCATACCTTTGTCAAATGAGGAGGCTTTGCTAAAATTTGGGATGGCGGAGGCGTGGGAAAAAACCCTAAAACACTTGATATATTTCTCCATAAAACGTACATTAGGTCTGTATATGTACTTTCATAGAGACTGTATTTAACATCTAAACTCTGACGAGTCTTAAGATGCCAAGCTTCGAGAATAGTTAAAATTTAACTTGATGTCTGAACATCAATATTGTGTTATAAGAAGTGCCCTAAAAATTTTAGTAACCAAGTGCATAGAAAGTTTTGCAACTTTTATTAGATCCACTTATTTACTAATTTTAAAAACTTAACAATATGTAACTGTTACATTGCAAAGTTGTTAGTACTCAAAGCAATAAAAATATCAGCTTTGCTTAAAATTAAAATCTAAGTAAAACCATTTCAACCGCTTCACGATTTTATCAACATTACACGTAAGGATACGTTTTTTTATTTTTTGGATATACAGCAATAAGTATCCGAACAAAAACATTTTATTGTGAAAAGTTTGACAGGTTATTTCAGAAAATTAAATAATTTTATAATAAAAACTGTATGATTATTCTGAAAGAAAACTTAAACAAGAATTCAATAAGCAAAAAAAAAAATTACTATAAATATAAAATTAATTGCTAAAAAATTAAAATCTGCAATTTTTAGCATTAGATAAGTATCTGGACAAAATTTTAAAGAATAAATGTTTCTCCAAGAAACTATTTTTTTTGACTTTTTAATATCAAGTTGCCTTTAGCTTTTATGACTTTTACAAGTCAATATGGCATTGGTTCAAGTAATTTATTTGTCGTACTTGAATCGATATGAGTTTAAGCTTCTTGGAGCATGATCTTTAGCTCTTCTTTCTTTTTTAGACATTGTGTGCCACATTTTTGATTCAGATTAGACCAGAAGTGTTCTATTGGATTGAGATCTGGACTTTAAGCTAGCCATTAAAGTAAATCAGCTTGCTTCTGGATAAAAACTCTTTTGCTTTCATTAACGCATGTCTAGGGTCTTGTTTTCCATAAATAACTCTAGTTTTCCTGTTTTGTTCCAAGCCATCAATCCCTAGACCCCATTAAATTTTACTGTTCCTCGAATGCAACTAAGTGTGAATGCTTCAGCTCGAAAGCATTCATTAAACTGTTGTACAAAAAAATGTTATTATTTATTATTTAAATAAGAAAAATGTTTTTAAATGATTCTTCAACAATTTATACATTAACCCTTGTCGCTACGCCAGTATATATATATTTATAAAATTCAAGCACTGACTTTTGGTTGCTTATTGCCTTTGGCTTTGCAGAAATGGAAAGTCACTATTTATACTCTCATGTATAAAAATCCAGTAAAATGTATTTGTTTTGTTTTGTTTGTTTATTTCGCCGTTAAATAACTTTTACAACTTAAAAGTTTATGAATAAAAACACTGGCGGGACAAGTAGAAGATATTTTTTTTCTTCTTATCACTGAGCCCCAATCGTACGTATTTATAATAACCGCATACTTATACTTTACAAACTATTTATTGAAAATTATAAATGTAAAAATCAATATCAATTAGTTTAAGAAATACTTCAAGAACAATATTCATGTTAAGAGTAATAACCAAGTAAACAAGAAAAACTGAAAGAAAAGTAAAAAACAAAAAATAAATTAAATAATTAAAGAGCACGTATTTACAAGAGCCACACTATATACGTGTATTATACAAAGTATTTATTGAAAAATATGAAAATAAAATATATAACAATTTGTAATAAAGTAATATTTAAATAGAGAACGAAAAATTTAAAATAAAAGAGTACTTAATTTACAAAAACCGTAACATTTATGTATATTTTAAAACCAATTTGAATAAAGGTAAAATAAATAACAATTCATTAATAGTTAAAAAAAAAAATACTCAAGAACTCAAATTAGATTTCAACAATAACTTTTAAGATTAGAGGAAACACCATAACTGAGTTAATGTAAAAAAAAAAAGTTGATAAGTTCTGAGACATATTTTATATAATTGAATTTTAGTTTAAAAGAAGCATTTAAAGTCGGATATGTTAAAATCCATAAGTAATAACACCTGTTTCGATTCATTTTTAAACAGTTGTAAACTAACTTTTTTCGTATTTGCAATATTAGAAAACTTTTTCCACAAATAAAGTCCACGATATTGAATTGAATATGTTATTTGTTTTGAATTATATTTAGGGACAATGTAGTTATTATCTGAAAATTTTGTCGGATATTTATGCACTACTTTTTCAAAATAGGACTGAAATATTTAAGGAGATAGTCCCATCTTTATTTTATACACGAACATTAAAACTTGGTGTAAGTTGATTTTATAAACGTTTAATGCGCTTATTATACGCAAAAGAAGCTCGCATGGTATTTGGTTCCGTTACAAAGTTTAATTTAACTTCATGTGTTGTTTGACCGTTGTTACTAAATCTTGCAATTAATTTATCACTTACTTTCAGTTTAACTACAGCTCTAAAACTTTCAGCAATTGTATAGTCCTTGTAAACTTCTATGTTAAAATTGTTTCCAGGGACAAAGACCCGGGGAAGGGACGCATTGTACGTGCCCGCATTTTTGCAACAAAATCTTGCAACTAATTTTTTACTGCTCTCTAAAATAGCTTGAGCTTTAAAACTTTCAGAAGTTGTTTAGTCTCAATAACGTTGGAATGTTGCATATTAAAACACTTTCCAGGGCCAACGATACAAGAGGGAGCAGGTGCCCTTATCGCCTTCTCACCATAACTTTTTTTTTTTTTATAAAAAACATTTTATAAAAAAAAACTTTGAAAAGGATGTCTTTATTTTTTTTTTGAATTTACTTGTTGTTATTAAGGTTATAAAAGCGAAAGCTCATATAACAGAGCACCTCAAAAGTAAAAAAAAGTGAAGCTGACTAAACATAAAATCGTTCTATTTGAAAACAAGTGAGAGCTATTTTTAGGTATTTTAAAATATAATTAAGTTTTAGCATTCGCTGCTAAAATTAGGTCTTTTTTGATTTCAACAATAGCATTGTTTCCCCATTACGTAATTGCATTCGGATGCTAACGTTGTTCATGTTTTCTTCATTATTTAATTCTTATTCATTAAATGACATTTAAAAAAGTTTATTTTACGAAAGTCTTGGTTTATTTATAAAAGTTTACAATAGAAACTTAATAATATCGTATAAAAATTAGTATTTTAGTTACTTAGTTAATTATATGTATTTGATTCATAAAACGTAATTAAATATATTTATTATGAAGCGTTTCGTAAGTTTTTTTTCGTTAAAAACTGTTTCGCAAGTTGCGTTGCGAAGTAGTTTCGTTTTGAAAGAAATATGGTTTTTTATCATTATTTCAAAAAATAAAACCTTCAAATGTTAATATATTCCAATAATGAAAATAAAATTTTATTATAAACATTTTGGTATGTGAAATTTTTATTTTTTACAATTATATCCGTTTAGCCAACAAACTTTATATATTGACTTCAAATCGTCTTTTAGCGAAAGAGCTCGTTTCGCAAGTGTGACTTCCGTACTTTCGTATGTAGCAAAATATTTTTATTGCGTAATTCAATTTGCGAAAGACTATATTTCGTTAGAGGCATTTGTGAAATGAACATAGACGTTTTTTTTTTGTTTCGTAAAATTCGGTACGGAAAAAAAATTCCTGGTTTTCAATATCCTTCCGAAAGAATTTTATTTTTCCGGAATAGGAAAGCATTTTATTTTCCAACAAGATAATGACTCTTGACTTACGTCAATGAAAGCTTTAGTTCGGATATTTCAAGTATTACTGAAGACATTTGTTTGAATGCATTATCTATTCTAAACTACATACACCCCGGTCAAAATAGCAAAAAAATAATTTTTTTGAAATTTTTGGTTTTTCATGTTTCAAGTGTAAAAATTAACGAGGAATCTGATTCTGAGTTCTGCAACAATTTTATTTTCTCTTTTCCACTTATCTACACACCTTTTTCTTAAAAGTTAATCTTATATGATTAAACTGAGTCTGTGAAGTATTAATTTTTCAAGTTGCTTCCATGTAGGTCTGGAAAAGCTTTAAAATGAACTTATGAAGCAAAAATGAACTTTGGAAGCATGCTAAGCACACTGTCACACAACTACAAATCAAATCAAATCAAAATCAAATCAATATATTTTCACTTAAATAATAACTGTATATATACAATCGTGCGGGACATTTACAAACAGTTATAAACGGATGACGCGTAAAGACCTATGATGGTATAAATATAGCATAATAATAATGATAATAATAATAAGTAATAAAAAATAAATAAAAATAAATAGTAATAATAATAGTAATAAATAGTAATAATAATATTAAATACAGTAATATAATAAGTACTATCTATATATTTTACTATATATAGGTATATATTTTACTATATATTTATCTATATATATTATAGTGATTATCATAAGGATAATGCAAAAAAAAAAAATATATATATATAAAATATAAAAATCATAACAATATCAATAACAAAAAATATAACAGTAAAAAGAAGGAAAGAAAGGAAGAAGAGTCAAAGAAGTAGAAGTCATAGGAGTTTTGTTGTGATCCAGCATTTTTCAAGCATAGAAAAATTGAATATGAATTAAAGAAAAAGAAAAAAAAAAAAAATTGTTATAGAGAATTAAGCGGGACGATTGCATAGAAAATAGTTTATTGTTTATTTATTACATGTTATATGGTTTAGTAGTGCCACAAATTTTAGAGCCATATAACTTTACAGGATGATGAAAATGAGGGTACTTGATTGTGACTAAATGAACATTTATATATTTTTATGTTTTATTTTTAGTTTTATGTTTTTATTTTTATTTTATTTTTATTTTATGAGTTTTATATTTTTATTTCTATTTTATGGGTTTTATATTTTTATTTCTATTTTTGGTTTTATATTTTTATTCTTATTTTTATTTTTATTTATGAGATATTTTAATTTATTTCTATGTTACTTTTATTATATTAAAAATTTAGTTATAGAGAATAACTAGGGGGTGATTGCATAACTTATAGTTCATTGATAATTTTTACTGAAGATAAATTTTTTTACATGGGTTATAAAGGCATTTCTATTTGATATTTTGGAGAATATTTTTTTAGTTTCAACAGGAAGAGAGTTCCAACATTGAATTGATTGATACTTGATTGACTTTATGCCATACTTGTGTGTTTGGTACACTACATACATAGATACACTACACATTGTGTGTCTAACTTTTAATTATAAATTTTGGATATGTTTAATTTATCAAACTTAATTTCAGTTCTTGATTGTCCTCAATGTAAACAAAGTTTATGTTTAAAGTTAAGTGAAAGTTTAAAACATGGATTAGCAAGTAAAATGACTGTAAAATATTTTTGCCAATGGGAGCATTCATTTTGGACATCAAAAAAAC
The DNA here is from genome assembly GCF_038396675.1 of Hydra vulgaris. Lineage (NCBI taxonomy): Eukaryota > Metazoa > Cnidaria > Hydrozoa > Anthoathecata > Hydridae > Hydra > Hydra vulgaris. The sequence continues at coordinate 52,819,357 of NC_088932.1, read as the reverse complement.
TGGCATTTATGTCACGAGGGTTTGATATAAACTACAGAATAGTATACTCAATGCGTAGATGTGGTCAAGGTTTTGCTGGTATTAATCGCTTTAATGCACTTATGAATTTTCCACCACCATTTACATCAAATAACTATAACAACATTGTTTTTAAGTTAAAAAAAAGTTTATTGCCACTCAAACTATGGATGATGCAGCTCAAGAACTAAAAGAGTTATCCAAAAATCAACCACAGAATAATTTTTATGATGTACCTGTGTCATGTGATGGCACCTGGCAAAGACGAGGATTTTCATCGCTAAATGGAACAGTTAGTTGCATTTCAATGGACACAGACAAAGTTTTGGACGTAGTTCCGATGAGTAGGTATTGTAAAAAATGTGAGAACATTTACAAAATGACAGACTCATTTGAGAAAACCAATTTAGAACTCAATCACCATTGTTCAGCAAATTTTACTGGATCAGCACCAAATATGGAAACAGAAGGCACAAAAATTATTTTTTCAAGAACCACAAAGTCACAAATGAGGTATACAGAATTATATGGAGATGGGGATTCTAAAAGTTTTATTGCAGTGGAAAACATATACAATGGTATAAAAGTTGTAAAGAGAGAATGTATAGGGCATGTCCAAAAAAGAGTAGGAACCCATTTGCGAAAACTAAAAGGAAACAAAAGGAAACAAAAGGAATAGGTGGAAAAGGAAAACTAACAAATGCAATTATTGACAAGCTTCAGAACTACTATGGCTTGGCTATCAGGCTGCATGTTGGTGATAAACAAGCCATGAAAAAAGGAATTATAAGTGGTTTTTGCCATGTGGCATCGAATAAAATTAACAATCTTCAAGTAAATTGTCCAACTAGAAAAAATAGTTGGTGTGGGTATCAAAGAGCTGTGGCGAGTAATGAAGTTGACAAGTTTACGCATGGTCCAGGCTTGCCAACAAATATTGCATTGCGAGTTAGAGAAGTTATAAATGAGTTGACATGTGGTTCACTTCTTGAAAAGTGCTTACATGGAAAAACACAAAATCAAAATGAGTCATTTAATAATATGGTTAGGGAGCGTTTGCCCAAATCAACATTTTTTGATTTATAACAAATTTCTTTGGGCATCTATGATGCTGTATCTAATTTTAACATTGGAGCTAAAGCTGTTATTAATTTGTATGAAAGACTAAATATGGTTCCAGGATTTTATACCAATCTTGGGTGTGATAAAATCAATACCAAAAGGATTAAAAATTCAATAAAACATAATGAAGTTAAAAAGTTCTCCGTCGTCTTCAAATTAGAGAACAAAAAAAGCAAAAAGATGATAAAAAAAAGCAAAATGAAGGAAAAATCTATAAAGCAGGATTATTTTAAAGTTAATTTTGAAGATGTTGTTTTTATTTTATCTAGTTTTTTTATTCTGGGTATGCTGTTTTCTTATTTTTAGTTATATATCATGTTTTTGATAAAAAAATGTTTTTCATGTGATATAGTCTTTTTATATAAAATTATAGATAATGTAGATGTTGTATAAATTTCCATTATCAAAACACCTTTTCAATTGATTTTATTATGCTTAGAATTGAAAACCTTTAAAAAATATTATCTTACTACAACTCTCTTTACAAAATGTTTTACGTTTTGCTTATTTCCTCAGATTGCATTTTTTCCGAATTTAATAGAATTTAGAAATGTGGTAACTTTGGTTCTATTATAGCTTTTGAGCTGATATTTTCACACAACACACATAATGGATTGTTTCATGCAATAAACCAAAAGTTTGATTTAAATCTTTTATATTGTCTGTTATTAACTTTTCTAAAGTTCAACTTTATGTTGAAAATATAGAAAAATGTTGTTAATTTTTTAAAAACTCAAAAAGACATCCTTCCCGAAATAATATTTTTTTAGTTTATTGCATGCATCTAATGTAAATAAATAATGTTAGAAAGTTTTATTGAAAAATAGTGTACTAACCCAAGGGGTTATTAATTAACTTTCCAAATTTCAAGAATTTATGACTTTCGCCGATTTGAATTTGTAACCATGGCAACAACTAGCATTTTTTTAAACACTATTATAATATCCTTTCCAATGAATACCCTAGAAATCCTATGAACTTAGAAGTTGTCGAAATATTTTTGAGGGGGATGAGCCCCCTTAAGATATTATACTACACAATATTAAGATATTAGGAGCATCCAAAAATTTTTGGAGAAACAAAAACAAATATTTGTATAGCGTCAAAATCATCTTTTAAATTATGTCTAAACGAAACGTGGTGCCGTGATAAGGAAATTGGAAACAATTTTAATTTTCCACTTAATATTTATAAAGTTTTTCATCAAACTAAAGACTTTGAAAAAGCAGGTGGAGGATTGTGAATTTTTATTAAAAACTCTTTAGATTTCAAACTACACAAAGAATATTTTGCTATTACGCATGATTTTGGATTATTATCAATTAAGGTTATAAACAAAAATTGCAAGAACGCAATTGTGTATAGACCGCCTTCTGGTTAATAAAAAAGCATTTAACAAACAAATTAAAAGCTTAATTTACGCGAAGAATAATGTGGCAAAGTGTTTACTTAGGCAATCTGAATTTAGATTTGCTTGAATATGACAAAAACAAAGACGTTAGAAAACTTGTTAGTATTACGTTCCAAAATGGATTTATTCCAACTATAAACAAACCTACTCAAATAACAAAAAACATTGCCACTTTAATTGATCAAATTGTAAATTTATAGTTTCAAAAACATAAAAATTAAAACTGGAATATTTATAAAAGACAAATCAGGGGCCGTATTCTCATCTCTCCGTTAGGCTTAACGTTAAGCTTAACCGTTAGTCAAAAATTTCTTTTAAATTACATTAATAAAAAATTTATTTAAAATTATAATTTTTTAAACATAAATCTTTTATTTTGGTATAAGTTTTATTTTAACGAATTTATATAAATTTTCGTAATTTCTTTAATTGGAAATATTGTAATGAAATTTCAGACAAAAGCTCCGTTTAGCTTAACGGAGAGATGAGAATACGGCCCCTGACCACTTTCCGGTTTTTATAACAGTGCAAATATTGGTAAACCAAATTTCTGAAACGTAAAAACCAAAAAACGAGTAATGAAGGACGCTTTTTTTGGGACATTTATTAGCCTTTTATCGACGACAAACTGGGAATTTGTTTTGAAAACTAAAAATGTTAATAAAGCATATGATAAATTTATTTATCATAAGTTTCATATATTTCATCGTCACAACAATAAAGCATTCCTATTATACAAAAATGACATACAAAAAACTTGGAGCATAAAGAAAGAGATTATAGGTAGAAAAGATATGAATATTAATTGTTTACCAAAAAAGCTAATTATAAATGACAGCGAAGATAACAACGCAATAATTGCTAATTCGTTTAACCATGCATTTGTTAGCACAAGTCCAAATTTAGCATCAAAAAAAAAAAATACTTGCTTCAAATCATATCTTAACTCTAATAAGCTAATTCAAATCATATCTAAACTGTAATATTAATACTATTGACAATAATATGCAAACAGAAATAGAATTGCTTAATCCAGTGTACTTATTTAAACCAAATAAAGGTAATGGACTTGATGATGTAAGCAGTAATGTAGTAATTAAATCAACACTTTATTTAAAAATCCCACTCATGCATATATTTACGCTCTCTTTAGAACAAGGAATCTTTCCTGATAAACTTAAACTTGCATGGGTAATACCTGTATTAAAATCAGGAGGTGAGACTAGCTTTTCCAGTTACAGACCTATCTCCATACTATCATGCTTTTCAAAGTTCTTAGAATACATCATGCATAAAAGATTATATTCCTTTTTGGATGCAAAGAAAATTCTTTATAGTAAGCAATTTGGGTTTAAAAAGAGGAACTCCACTGGTCAGGCTATTGTTAATCTTGTTCATGATATCTTTATATCGTTTGATAAAAACAAATACACATTAGGTGTGTTTATTGATCTCAGTAAGGTATTTGACACAGGTGATCATTAAATTTTATTAACAAAATTAGAAAACTATGGAATTAAACATATAAATATTGCGTGTTTTAAAAGCTATTTGTCAAGTAGAAAACAATACATTTCTTATAATGAAGGTAAAAATGCGGCCGTGGCGCAGTGGTTAGAGCGCTTGCTTTATAAGCACGAGATCCAGGTTCGAAACGAGCTCTGGACAAATTTTCGCGTCACGGTAAGGAAGGAGGCGTGAACTTCCTGGTTAAATGCACTTTCGCGGTGCTCTGTGACAAGACCGTTAGGACTTCTTGGGGCACCTAAAACAAAAATTAAAAAAACAAAAAAACAAAAAAACAACCAATATAAACATAAAATGTGAGGTTCCTCAGGGATCTGTATTGGAACCACTCCTATTTCTCATTCATATTAATAATTTAAGCAAAGTTTGAACTGAACTAGATACAATTTTATTTGCAGGTGACACAAATCTGTTTTATGCACATAACAATATAAATATTCTGTTTAAGTCACTAAACAAAGAGCTGTTAAATCTTGCTGAATGGTTTAATGCAAACAAAATATTTCTAAATGTAACCAAAACAAAGTATACTTTTTCCCATCGTTTTCATGATAGAGATAAAATTCAATTAAAAGTTACAAAACTTTGTATTGCCAATCAGGACATAAAAAAAGAATTCACATTAAAATTTCTCGGTGTACTTCTTGATGAAAATGTATCTCGGAGAGATCACATACATTATCTTGAAAATAAAAATCTCAAAGAACATTGACCTAATTTGTAGACCAAAGCCTTGTTTAAATCCAACTTGCTTAAAGCTTTTATATTTCTCATTTATTCATTGCTATCTTAATTACGCAAACATTACTTGGCACCGTACAAATAAAAATAAAACAAAAAAACTTTGATACACAAAAGCATGCCATCTGAATCTTTTCCAATGTGGACCATTTTACTCATTCCCAAGAATTATTTCTTAATTCAAATTTAATGAATGCCTACAAATAAATATCATCTGCTTATATTTATGCTCAAAATTAATAGAAATATATCTCCTAAAATATTCCACCCGCTTTACAAAATAAATTAGAACAGATATCTAAGGAGGTTCTCAAATAACAGTTACATTCAACTCAAAAGTTATTTTGCGGCGACTGAATTTTCAATTTTTACTAGAGTTAAAATTATGGAATAAAATATTAACTAATGAATTTAAAACAAATGCAACGCTTAATGAGTTTATGAACAAATTGAAGCAAAAACTATTGATGAGCGACGTTGCGCTCAGTTTTTTCTAAGTTTTAATAGTTGTTACTAATAAACTTACCCAAGAACTAGTGGTTTGTCATTATCAACTTGACGATCTTAAAAAGGATCGTGTCACTTATTGTTTTATATTATATAGTGTTAAATTTTTTTTAATTTTTGTTATTTTATATTTTCAGTATAGATAAAGGGGCTTGGTGAAAAGACAAATTATGTCTTCTTCTTGCCCCTTCTATTTGTATTTATATTATGTTTTACGACTTGAATAAATTTATATGGCAGAAAAATTAAAAAATCAAGAAAATTTTTTTTTAAAAAAATTAAAAAATTTATGGTATTGGTTATTTTTATTATTTCATCATACTGTTTAGCTTTTGCAATATCTGCGCGGAGTTATATATTACTTGATTTCTTTCTTCTTCTTTTTTTAACTTTTCGTTGGAATGTTAATTTTTTAAATAGTAATATTAAGGTGGTAGACTGCTAAAAAACATTGAAAAAAGTAGTTTTTCAAAAGTTGATTAGTTAAAAACTTTAACTATTGCTGTTTTTAAAAACATACATATTATTTTACAAAAAAACATAAAAAGGCCTAAAAAAACAGTTTAAACTTAGTAGGGTGATTTTGCTTCCCCTAGCAACGCTCATAGCAACGTCAAAATAAGGCAATTTTAACTAAATTTTACAAAATCTAAGCACTCAAACCAATAGCTACTTCTTTGTTTTTTGTTTTTCTATGTTTAAATGACATGGTGTGAAAGAACTACGTTGTTGAATTGGTTTATTACTATATATTAACTCGATAAAAGTGCATACTATCAACATGGGTTCTGCAGAAAGAAGAAATAAGTCTAAAAGCAAAAAACGTAAATGTTATAGATTACTTGCGAATAAAATTCACTTGACTTCTGAATATACTACTTCAAGTTCAAATAATACATCAAATAATACATCTCTAACAAATACTTCTTCAAGCAAATCAGCATCTGCTGAAAAGTTAAATTTACCTACTTCTGATACTCCAAGTATTAGTCAAGATAGTAATCCTGAATGTTACATTATATTTAATTCTGATGTCTTGAGTTCAATTTTAAATCTTGTTGGTTCTTGTCCAAAATGCCAATCTTTAGTAAAATTGAATAATGATTTATCAAGAAAGAAAGGATTTTCACATAAACTTGTTTTGTCTTGCACTGCAAAAAAATGTCAATGGCAAAATGAGTTTTTAAAAAGTCATTAATACATTGCAAAACTATTATGGAATGAGTATACGACAAAACAAAGGGAATTTGTATGGCATGAAAAAATCCATAGCAGGACTTATTCATCACTGTTCTGAAAGCAGCAGCGATGAAGAACGCCATAAGTATTGTCCTCGTACTAGCGATTCGTGGTGTAAATATCAAAGGGACAAGATTAATCAAACTTTGACTTATAAAAACAGTATAAACATTCCAGAAGCTGTTTGTTAAATTATAAAACCTATTTTTTCACACAAAGATCTTGGTGCAAACAAGTTATTAAAAAGATGTCTTGATGGAGAAACACAGAATGCAAATGAATCGCTTAATAATGTAATTTGGACAAAATGCCCAAAAAATGTGTACGTGGGTAGGTCAACACTTGAAATTAGTGTTGCATCTGCTGTCATACAGTTTAATGATGGTAAAACTGGTATGATAGATGTTCTTCACAGTTTAGGAATTTTACCAGGACATTTTACTAAAAACGGTTTTCAAAATAGTGATGTGCTACGTGAAAAGCTTATGGACATAAAATCATCTGAAAAGTTTAAAAACAAAGAAAAAAGCTTAGAGCAACAAGGAAGGGGTTTGATGATAAGCACAATGATGAAGAAGGAACATTATATGACAAGGGGGGGGGGGGTTTAACCTGTTTTAAAGTGTTAATATATTTGTATTTTCAAAATATAAAATTTTATTTGCATTTTTCTCTGTTGTAAAGTTTTTCATATTCTGGATAAGATTGCGGGAGCTGTATTTGTCCAATTGATTTGAAATTTTGTACAGATGTTCATTTTTATGAGCTTTATGTCCTGAGATAAAGAAATTTTGGATAAAAATTAAAATTAAATTTTTTAGGCTGTTTTGGGGTCAGGAATTTGGCCTAAATTTAGACGCATAGAAAAAGCTTATGGTGCATCGAATTTGAAAAAGATTCAAATTTTTTGTTTATCTCAGGATATTTATCTACTTAAAAGGTATACAACTGTTAAATTTTGAGACTTGATATATTTTACTTTTTGAGATATCTTTTCCAAGAACTTTGCACTTTTTAGGCCTAAAAACACTTAAATTTGCCCAAAAATTAGAAAGAGGAAAAAAAAAAAAATTTTTTTTTTTTTTTAATCCTATTTATCGTGTTTAAAATGAGAAAATCAATTGGAATAATGTCAGATTTTAAAATTTTTTTTTTAGTAGTCTACCACCTTAACTAACGTTGATAATGTAAACGGGGATCAGTGATAAAACAATATATGTCTTTTTCTCGCTTCGGCTATTTATTTTATATTGACTACATCATTGTAATTATTATTATACGCTAAAGGTCCGACTCGAGATTAAAAAGTCAAAAAAAATAGTTACTTGGAGAAACATTTATTCTTTAAAATTTTGTTTGGATACTTATCTAATGCTAAATCGTATTGTTAATCTTTAGCAATTAGATATAATTAACGTAATTTTTTCTTTGCTTATTGAATTCTTGATTAAGTTTTCTTTTAGAATAATCATACAGTTTTGTATTACGAAGTTATTTTTTTTCTTAAATAACTGGTCAAAATTTATTTTTCATAATAAGATGTTTTGTTCGGATACTGATTTCTCTGATTGTATAGGGGAGAAGTGCGATATCACAAAATTTCAACTAGAAATGGTCTTTAATCACTGTTATCTAATGTAAACCATGAGATAAAGCCTACAGAGCTGTTTCTTTTTAATTAATCTCAGATACTTAACTAGAAATTTTATTGACAATTTTTACATTCCACCAACATCAATTAAAAAATCAGACTACTCATCTACTTGTTGGTGTTCACGTCTGTGGAACTCGATCCTAAATAATGGCATAAAATCTATAACCACAATTAAGGCATTTAAAAAAACAGTGAAACAACATTTATTAAATGTAACCAATAAAAACATTTTTTTGTATTTTTAAGTTGTTTTTATGTATGACGACAAAGAAAGTTGAGGAAGAGTTCGTATCAAGTAAACTCCAATCAAGTCTGAGCGTCATAACCCACTCAACGGAGTAGAGCGGGTTATGACGCTTATATTTATATTATATATACATTTATATTATATTTTATTGACTTAAACGTCTAACTTAAAAAAAAAATCTACTTAGAATAAAGTAGTTATTATCTTGCTTCTTTAATTTCGCAATTAAAGAAGCAAGATAATAAGTCTTCTGCTTGCTTCAGTCAATATTTAAAGAATTAATTTTATTTTTACTAGAACAATTTAAAATTACTTGTTCATTGACGAAATATATTGAACAGAGTTGGATTGAAAAAATAAAATATATGTTTTCTGCTCATTTAAAATCGCGGACTTTATTTGCAAAATTTCCAAATATTGTTAACAAAAATTCAACTACAATAAAGTAGTTTAAAAATAAATCAAACAATTATTTATGGATTTCAGTTCAACTTTAAATGTTTTTTTTATAGCTAAATCAATTTTAAAAATGTTTAAATTATAGCAACGATACTTGCACTAAATTTTAATAATTATAGATATATTTATACATGAAATGCTCTTATAATTTTTTTATTTTATGAATTTTTTTTTTCAAGAGATTGTGCAGTGTCTCTCATACATACAACCATTGTTTAATAATCTGAATATTTTGAATGTTTACCAAATAAATATTTATCACCTTTTAATTTTTATGTACAAAGTTAATAAAGAAACAATTCCAAATATTTTAAAAAGCTTATTTAGAAAAATTATAGCCCAAATATCCTACTAAATATTTAAATAATTAATATATTCAAGTTAACACTCATTTTGAAACCACTAAGTTTCATATCACCACTAGAGGCTCTCAAGTATGGAATATAATAATCAATAATGACCTTAAAACGTTTGCAATTTTAAATTAGCAATTTTTTAATTATCAACTTTTAATTAACTAAAAAATAAAACAATTTAGAATAATTAAAATATCAAGGACTTCTTTTAGAGCTAATTAATTTTAGAACTGTATTCATTTTAGAACTATATTTATTTAAAGCTATATTTATTTTAGAACTATATTTATTTGGCTGTCATCAAAGTATCATGTGGTTTATTGTCATTTTAAATGAAATGATTTAAGTTTTAGAAATTTTTGTTTTATTTTGATTTTGATTACATATATATAAATGTTTTCTTAAATATTTTAATTTCCTAATCGTATATTATATTAATAACTTATTTTAGTCCTTTTTTTTAATTCTTTTTCCGAAATTCTGCGTTTGTTTGTTTTGTTGGTCCTATAACTACTTGATATTTTAAAACTTGAGTTACTTTTGGACTCGTCGTATTTAAATGTAAAAATAACTTAACTAGTTATATACTCTATATATTTAGATATTAACTATATACTTTATTCTCATTCGCTCACTCTTTTCTCACTCCACCTCCGATATAACAAATATAAAATAAGGTATCTGAAAGTAGATCAAAGGATCTTGTCGTCAATACCTTAAATAAGTTCAAACAAGCATTTAATAAAGGTAACAATATTATTAAACGTCTACAAATATCCAAAGTATATATTATATAATTAAAAGAGAGATCACGCGGATCTACTCACCAATACTTTAAATAAACATATATGTACCAAAATATAACAAAATATTTAGTAAAAAGTATAAAAATCAACAAAATAAGTAAGAATGAACTTTTTATAAATGTAAATTAGTAAAGGCAAAGATATTAATTCATATTATTAATAATAACATAATATATCATCTAATGAAACTACTAGGGTATAAAAGTAAATAAAATAGTAGTTTCATCTAATGAAACTACTATTTAATTTTTTTTTAAAAAGGCGACAAGCAATAGGTAGTTCAAACTCAAATTTCGGCAAAACAATTTTATTCCAAAGCTGTGGTGCCCGATAGTCAATACAAAATTGATTAAAGTTTGTTTGACAAAAAGGTTCATTTAAAAAATCAGTATTTCTCAAATTCTATTTATTGATAGGTTCCGGAGTAAAAATATCTTTGAAGACAGATAGGGACAAGAAGATAGGGACAAGAAGATAGGGACAAGAAGATAGGGACAAGAAGATAGGGACAAGAAGATAGGGACAAGAAGATAGGGACAAGAAGATAGGGACAAGAAGATAGGGACAAGAAGATAGGGACAAGAAGATAGGGACAAGAAGATAGGGACAAGAAGATAGGGACAAGAAGATAGGGACAAGAAGATAGGGACAAGAAGATAGGGACAAGAAGATAGGGACAAGAAGATAGGGACAAGAAGATAGGGACAAGAAGATAGGGACAAGAAGATAGGGACAAGAAGATAGGGACAAGTCATTTTTCCACATGTAGAGTAAAAGCGGGTCAAACCGATCATACTATTTTTTCCGGTTTTATTTAAAAATTTAAATAAAACCGGAACTGATAGAAATATTTAAAAAATAAAAACACCAGAAGAAAGAGAATCATCTCCTCTATTCAATGTGTCAAAATAAAATTCAAGTCATTTTTCAATCATTTTATTTTTATAAAAGTTTAAAAGAGTGTCGTAAAAATTTGCTTTTTTCTTTTATTTGCTATCGTAATAATTCGGGAACCATAATTCGTTTAAAAATAATTTTACCTCTATCTTGTAGAAAATTTAATTTTAATACCGATTACATAATTTTTTTTCGTTTTATAGTTAAAAATTAGACAAAAAAGTAAGAAAAATTAATATTAAATTTTTTCTGGTAAAACCGATTATTCACAAATTTACTTTAAATTCCTTTATTAAGTAGTATATGAATTTTTAAATTAGGTACCTAGGTGAATTAAATTATTGGATTCTCTCATGTGTTAGTTCCAGGTTCTTCCTATATAAAGTTATTTTACAAAAATGACTCAATGATATTTATTAATTATTCACTTTCAAGATGACAACAAGTAAAAAGTCATACAATGAAGAAGATAAAGAAGCTGCATTAAATGATATAAAAGAAAAAAATACTTCAATCAGAAAAGCTGCATTCAAATACGGCATTCCATTCTCAAATCTAATAGGTCGCAAGAACAACAACAATGCTAGCTTCAAGGGATCAGGATCAACAACCGTACTCTCACAGCAAACAGAGTCAATTATGGTGCATGCGTTTAAGTTCCTTTGTGATTGGGGTTATGGTTTAACACAAAATGATGTCATGGATTTCGTATGCAGTTAACTTTTTCGTACAAATTAATCAGGCCTATTTAAAAACGACAGGCCTGGCAAAAACTGGTTTTATGCATTTATAAACCGATGGTCTAAAGAAATTTCCAGTTTAGCAGCTGTATTGCTATGTTGGTTTAGCAGCTGCATTGCTATATCGAGAAAACAATATAATTTTGATTTTTCTACCAGCCCACTCATCTTACATTCTTTAGCCACTGGACAGAGGTGTTGATTGCCATGTTAAGCAAGTGTGGAGGGCAGTTCTTATCAAACATTACAAAGACACAAAATGCAAAAACTTAGATAACGAAAATTTTCCTACGTTGCTTAAACAGGTGTATGAGAGCGGTAAGTGTTTTACACGTTTGCACGCTATTGCTGGTTTTGAATATACTGGGTTATTTCCACTTAACAAAAACAAAATCAATCAACAGACATTTGCTATCTCCGAAACGTTTAATCAACCGACGCACAGTGACTCAGGACGATCAAAAAACGGCAAAAATTAATTAAAATTTGACATAATTGTAAATAAATAATGTTATATATCAAAATAATATTTTTTGGGTCAAAGATTTCAAATTTGTTGACAAAAATTTTTTTACGCGCAGCATCAACGCGTATAATGCGCGTATGCCCGCATTAAAAGGTGACTATACGCGTACAAAAAATTTTTTCTTAAAGTTTTAGAATCTTTAAGACAAACACATTATCTTGATATATTACTCTACTAGATATTGAAAAAAAAAGGTTTTTAAAGGATGTTGATACATAGAAAAAATATAATATAATAAAACTATATTTTGTTACATTTATATATTATTTACATTACAATTAATTTAGTAACTTCGTCTGGTAACGGTTTTCCTCGATAGCTCTTTTGTTTTCTAAAAGGTATGCTTGATACTTTTGGATCTGATCTTACTAGAAGGTAATGCATCTGATTCATCATTGTGTTTAACCTTGATATTTTTGCCGTGTGCTAAAGTCTAGAATTTCTTATCTGTTTATTTAAACTCTCCAATGCATCTTCCGAATATACCCCATTTGGCAAAGATAATTTATGTGATATAGAAGAACTATGCAGTAGCAGTTTATGTACAGTAGGAGGCATAACATACCAGTCGTACAAACTCACTATACGTTTAGCTGTTTCAGTGCAGTATAAATCTAGTTCATTGATATTAATAGGATATCCACAAGATATGGTTATGAGAATATTATGCAATCTTTCAATTATATCACAATTAACATTAGTAATTTCAGAAAAAACTTCACTATTTTCAAATGTTCTTTTGGCAGTATTGCCTTCATTGGTATTTCCAGACCCAGTTTTAGGCATGTCAACATATAGGCTTAACCGTTCTCTGAAAAGTACCTGAATCTCTTTTTTTTTTTTAGTCTACAGATAATTTTTTCTCAATTTTTTTTGGCTTATATTTTTTAAATTCAATTTTATAACTCAAATGGAGAATAAATTCCAAGCATTTTATCCAGCAATGCAAAGCTGAAATTCCGAGCCCCAAGGCTGACTCATTCTCAGTTTTTGCTTTTAATAAATCAATATTGTTCATTTCGTTGGATTTAGCATCGCACACATTGCAGGATTGAGTGGATTTTGTCTCAGCAAGTGCGTTAACTACTTTATTATCAAACATTGTAAGATCAACTCTATAGCTGATATTAAAAGTCACCTTTCTTCCTGCAATATCAAAAACTTTGCAAAACGTCTTTAAGGTATTTATTTGATTTTTTAAATCTGATTCTTCTTCTCTTGATAAAATTGGACTCTCTTTTTTATATTGTAGATAAAGAGGTCTACAAAAGTGACAACTTGAAGGATTTCCATTTTCCCAAATTTCGACATCTTCTAATTTGAGCAATAGAGGCACAAAAGCTGTACTAAAAAGATTTTCTTCACTTTTAAGTTCTATACTTGTGTTGCTTGTCTCGTATTTCTGTTTATAAATACTTTGGCTTGATGCTCCATCAAAACCAATCTTTCCATATAAAACTCCAAATATTTCGTTACCTTGACCACAATTAGGCATATCAATCATTTCAGTTATTCTACTCACAATGTGATCTAACATGCTTTGAAGAGTACACTTTGCAGAAATTTCAGAAAAGTGTATATTCTCAGGATAGCATTTCAATTTTTCTTCGAAAATATCGTGCAAGGTAGGATAAATGCGCACATTGTGTACAAGAGCTGAGTTTTTGATAATTTGATATTATTTATCGCTGAGATCAGTGTTCATTTTTAACGCAAGAGCTTTCTCTACACTCATATTAATGGGAAAGGTTTTATCCAAAGTCTCTAAAACATTAGAAATATTGTTTTTTATAATGGAGGCTTTTTTTTTTTTCTCCAGCAGCATTTGTACTTTTTGCAGAAGCTAAAAATAGAGCTTCATGATGTTCTGTGGCTAGTTCTTTTATTTTTTTTCTTTTGCTTCGCTCTCCAAGAACACTTTATTGTTTATGGGGCCTTCCAGAGCCAAAATGGCTATTTTTATTGCTCATAAGATTTTTTTGAAGCCAACGATTTTCTTTTTGAATAAATGTATCATAATTTCGTCCACATTGTTTAAGTTTTTTCTTCACCTTTGAAATAAATATAACTAAAGCAACCTTTACTTTATTTAAGTTTGCTTTGCGAATTTCTTCAGTATTTTTTATTTCATTAAGTAAATCCTTCCATAATCTTAATTTATCCACTCCTAATCTACGTATATTTGGGATAAGATCTAATCTTTTCATTGTTATTGTTTTTAAGAACCATCAATATAATAAAACAAATATATTAGAAACATTTTAAATTACATTATATATTCTTTTACTTTACACTATTTAAAATTTTATTTAGTTAAAGCTTTAACAATTGTCACATTGTTACATCCTGTAAAAACACTATATTACTAAGTTAACTTTATATTATAGGAAATAATAATGTTGTTAAATTAAGCTTTTTCAAACATGTTGTACTTATCGAATAATAAATCGTTCTTTAAAATTGTCAATACTTATTTTAACAAACTTTTAAATAGTATATAATGACAAAAGCACGTTTTTATAACTATATTTAATATTTATGATTTAAAAACTATATTAGAGCAGGTAATACAAGTAAAAAATTAAAATTTAAGTTTCCCGCCATTTTCATTTGTTTTGATTATAACGAAATACTTTCAAAAATGGCGGAAAACAAGGTTTTTAAGTGTTTAACAACATTTGTATTTCTTTTATAACTTCCAATACCGCAGGAGACCGCAGTAATCCCTTTATATTTTAAAAGTAGAAATGTTAATTAACTAGAAAAAATATATATATTTTTGGAACTCGGTGGAACATTTTATTAGCTGATATATAAACAAAAAAAATACAATTACTTGCTGCCTTTTTTAAAAAAAGTCTTTAAACTTAAACAAAAAAATCAGACTTTTTTTTTCTTTTTAGTAAATTTGAAATATATAGAGCCAAAAGATTATCTTCAAAATAAATATACACTTTTATTTAAATTCAAACTACTCTTTTTTAGTTAAATAAAAATCTCACATTTTTCAGATTTTTTTGAAAATAATAACACATTATTTCACTTCTTTTTACTATAAAATCCAAAATAAACGTTTTATTAAAAAATTATTTACACTTTTGAAATAAAAAATTATTGCAATTTAATATTATTTAAAAAAGGGCACTTAATTTTGAGAAAAGTTGTGAGGGGGTTTATTACCATTTTTATTTACTAATATGAATACGGAGTTAACTAAAGTAAATATTTGGTTTAGGGTAAATAAACTTTCACTTAATGTTGAGAAAACAAATTATAACCTATTTCATAAAAAAACACAAGAACAAAACATTCCACTTAAGCTGCCCGAACTCTTCTTAAATGATAAAACAATTAAAAAACAAGTAAGCATAAAATCCTTAGGAATTCTTGTCAATAAAAATTTATCCTGGCTTCCCCAGATAAATTATATCCAGTCTAAAATTACCAAAACAATTGGCGTTTCGCCCATACCTCAATATGTTAAGTCTTAAATTGATATATTTTGGGCTAATACACTGTTTCATAAGTTATGCAAACATATCATGGGCAAGTACACAACCAACAAAACTCCAAAAAATTTATAGGATACAAAAACACGTTCACCGAATCATATACTCTAAACACAAACAAGAACATGCAAAACCACTTATGAAAGATATAAAAATGATGGATGTATTTGAGATGAATACCTATCAGCATCTAATTTTTATGTTTAGATAACTAAAAACCTCTTACTAAAAAACTTTAACAACAAGTTTAAAAAAAATCTAAATAAAAATTATAATTTAAGATCAAATGTAAACAAAAATTATAAATTGCCTCGGAAAGGTAATAAAATCTCAGAAAATTGTATATCTTATCGAGGACCCAAACTATTGAATGACTGTCAAAAGGAATATAAATTAATGGTGAAGCCCTTAAGTTCGTTTTCTTATAATCACATTTTCACAATGTGATTATAAGAAAAACATTTTTAGTATTTGTTTGACTATTTATATGGTATTTATACGGTTAATTTTTCTTCGCCTGATTATATTTTTTGTTTTCTGTTAGTTAATTTTTATTTAATTGTTTTGACTATTTTAACGGTAACTTTATACCATTACGATATAGTATTCAAGTCTTTATAAAGGGCTGTATGAAAAGATTGTGATAATGTAACGTTTTGCTTATCTTCTTTGAGCCGCTTTCTGCTTTAACTTTATTTTAATTATTATTTAATTTTCAGTATTCATTTATGCATTCTCTTCAATTGCATATGTATTTAAACGTGCATTGTAAAAATAATATTCATACCGTGTTAAACAGAAAAAGAGAAAAACATTATATATATTTAGCTCGTATATATTTAAAATTCTCATTTCAATAATGTTTTGATGAACTGCCAACTTTTTTTTTTCCTTTTCAAGTTCAACCTAAAAAAAAATTCTTTTACTTGATGATACACTCAGATACTTCTAATATTATAAAAATTGTTAAACAACTTGGATTTTAGTTCTTTCAATTTTTATTTTTTATTTCTACTTTAACATTTAATATGTTATACTTGTTTTTTTTTTTATTGTTTGTGCTTTATAAGGTTTTGATTTTTTATATTAAGTTAAATAAGAAAAATTAAGTTAAAATTTCTTTAGTTGGTTAAATGAATTAAAACATAGGTTTTCGAAATACATAAACAAATATAACTTATGTTACCATGGTTGCTGGTAATACGTATTTATAGGAAATAATGGTTACTTTGTAGTATTATGCAACAATTTCTTTTTTCGATATTATGCAACTTTTCATTACATATCAGATTTAATTTTAAAATCTTATTTTGTGAAATAGATTTTTTATTATTATTTAGAGCTTTTGTTTAAAAATTTACATAGTTGGAGGCTTAAGCTGAAGTCGGATGTCAATGACAACAGTAAAAGATTAATAAACAACTTTTACAATAAATAAATTAAAAAAATTTTTATTTCCCATTTACTGATATAATACGAAAAAGGTGACGGAAGTTTTTATTGACTAAAAAACTGATTAAGCGACAAAATAATAGAATTAAAGGATACCTTTTTATAGCAAATTTTTGCACCAAATTTTGCATGACAAAAATTTTTTGTATTTATTGCATAACAAAATGTAAAAGTGATTAAATCTAATAATGAGTGCGTTTGTGTCTGAAACTTTTTATTTAAGGTTTTCTGAAAAGTTAAATAGCCCCCAGTGCTTGCCCAAGAACGCCCACTACCAAAACTCAATAAAAAAATTCATTAAATCAATTACGTTAGTGTATTTCTTTTTTTGTTTTCAATTTTTAATAAATTATAATAATGTTTTGCAATAATAATTTATGCAAATAAATATTATGTAATATTAAAAAAAAGATCAACAAAAAATACATAGCTCGTAAATAATATCGGTTAGCAAATTTAAAATCTCGTTTAAACAAACTTTATAAAAACACATTTTTGTTTTTTCTTGAAATAAAAAATAAGAATAAAAATTAAAACAACACTTAACAACATTTTCGTAATAATATTTACATATTTATAACATTATATTTATACCCACATACATACATATTTATAACTATTTATCTATAAAGTTATTAACATTATTTGACAATATTTATTATAACTATAAACATTTTGAAATCTGTTTAAACCTATTTAGTATTATTTACATATATATATGTGTATATATATATATATATATATATATATATATATATATATATATATATATATATATATATATATATATATATATATATATATACTTATGTATACAGCAACTGAAAAAAAATTTGAAAAGGAAAGAGACTAAAGATTTGTTTCTAATCATTAACTAAATCTATTAGCAGGCAAAAATATATAAAAAAGACTTTAGTCCCCTAAGCCCACAATTACCACAGCCTATATATATATATATATATATATATATATATATATATATATATATATATATATATATATATATATATATATATATATATATATATATATATATATATATATATATAAATGTGTATATATATATATATGTATAAATGCTCCTATATAAGCGTTAACAACTATCTTATTTATTTATGTAATGATGTAATTAAAAACCAAATATTCTGTATAGTATTATTTGTAAGAAATCCTTCTCAGCTTTTATTATTGACAATTACCATTTTTTCCTTTGTATGTTTTGTATAGAATCTTCGGTATCCTTTGTTATGAATCTTCTCTTGTATCTTTTTTTTAAGAATTTTCGGTATCTTTTGTTATGAAACTTCGGAGTTTTTGTATATAACAGTATTCGCAAAACAATTTTGAGCTTAAGTAAAACTTTTTCAAGAGTTTTCAGTCATTTTTATAGTCATGCTTTGATGCTGCAAATAATAACTCAACTACAATAACCTTAACATAAAAAAATCATTAATAAATCCTTCATCTTTTTAATAAATCCATTCCATTTATCTAATAAATCCATTCATCTATTTAATAAATCCATTCATTTTCTAGAAAAACCTACTACGCCTGTTTATTGTCTGTAAATAAATTGGCAATTAACGATAATATCGATTTACGATTATAAACGATAATATCGATTATAAACTTGTCAATGCTAGCTAGTTGGATGAAGATTTTCTTGGATTTTATTCGATACTTGTTCTTGATCAGCCTAAATATGATTATTTTCAAATATCTTTACAATGCAACATAACGGAGGGCTTGTGTAATAGAGAATTGTTTATTTAAACGACAATAAGATTAAAACAAACTTCAATACCTTATTTATGAGTCCATATTTTACAAGCTCTGCCGCAAGATCATCGCTGGTTTCATTTTCACTGACTTTACAAGTTAAATGTCTATTCATTTCATCGTCGAAACGAAGTAATAACGTAAGGTGTTTTTCCTTATCAATCATCTTTACGGAACACGAAATATGTATAATCTAAAATATGTAACGACAAATTCTAGCAACGAAAAATTCTAAAAATTAAAAAAAACATCAACTAGTTTTTTTTTTTGAGAATAAAAAAATAAAAATATTGAATTTCCACAAAAATTTTTATTCATTTTCATATTTAAATATTACTTTATAATATTGAAAACCTTCTTTACAATAAGAATGATAGTTAGTCATATTTACAACCATATATATATATATATATATATATATATATATATATATATATATATATATATATATATATATATATATATATATATATATATATATATATATATATACATATATATATATATATATATATATATATATATATATATATATATATATATATATATATATATATATATATATTTATATATATATATATAAGGCCTAAATTTAATAGAAATTAAAATTATTAAAATTAATTTAAATAAAAAAATTACCGATCTAGTCTCTGGAGAATTTTCATCTTCAGTTTTTTCTTCTTCTGGGAATTTAGGCCTGCCATCATATAACTCATTACTGCTCTCTTCTAATAAATAATAACCTTCTTCATATTCAATACCACGAACAGGGTATAGACCGTTCCTAGATATAACATGCAGGTAATGACAGGTTACTATAACAACACTTATCATTTTTAATACTTAACATACCAATTAATAGAGGATAAATAGATATCCATCTACACTTAGCTAACTACAATCTGCAATCAGAAATTCACTTTGAAGAATAAAAATCTTACTGAGTTACATTAGCGGAGTCTACCAATATCATATCGTAGGCCATCATGGTTGCAATCTGCTCATTAGAAAAGTTGTTATCGTTTTCCCACATTGTAAAAAAAACGTTGATGTTAGTAATATTAACCTGCTTTCTTCTGCTATAAAATTTCTTGTATTTAAAAATTGCAAGAACGCCCAGGTTTTTAAGAAAGGTCGCTGTACACGTGTCTAACCAGTTATTCAGGATATTATGACAAGCTTCTTATATCTGTAGTGTACACTAAAAACATTGTTAAAAGATTTGATTGGTCTATTATTCCGTTAAACAAATACTACGTGCAAAACACACGTGTTTTTAAAGTAATATCACGTTTTAAAGTATCACGTTTGAGCAAATTATAATTTAAATAGTCTCGTCGCATTGAAAATTTTAAACTTGAAAAATTACAGTTTAAAAACAGTTATAAATTATAACAAATAACAATGCTAACTGTAAAAATAGAAATGAAGTTTCATGTTGTAAACATTTATGAAAAACTAGTTATAAAATTAGTAACAAAATGAAAATAATCTAAATATTTTCATGTACTTGACTTTAAAGTAAATTTCTGTTTTGGCAACATATAAAAATAAATTTAGCTTAAATAAATTTTAGATGTGATCAAATGATTTGTTTAAAAAAGGCGTGCTAATATATATATATATATATATATATATATATATATATATATATATATATATATATATATATATATATATATATATATATATATATATATATACACACACACACATAGTAATAATAATATTTTTCTTTAACAATCTAACTAGCTTCCGATTCCGTCCATTTTTGTTTTGATTAATAGTAAATTTACGAGATTAATTTTATTTGACGTCACATACAAAGTGTACCAAAACCCGATAATATTGTTTGCTAAGAAACTTGAGTAGACTTATTTTTGACGGAACTGCAACCATTAAAGTATATATTTACACATCAATAGTATATCCTGGTGTTGAAGTCCCACAAGTTAAGCTATTTTTAAAAAAATTAAAAACAAAATAAAATGAATAACATATAAATGCAAAATACAAAAAACAAACATACATAATTAAGTACAGAAGAAAATAATTGCAAAAATAAAAAAAGTTACTTCAAACTATTTGAATCTCTATTTTATGAACTTCAATATTTATGAAAACATAATATTAGTACGGATTTATTTACGTTTTTTTCAACTTGGTGCTTAATAATGGGCGTGTGGCCATGTTTTTTATTTGTTTTGTACTCATATCTAAAAATAATACATTCGTCATAATTTATTTCCATTTACTAGAGTTTTTTATTAGAGAAATAAAAGGCGTAATATTTAAAGTATCGTACGATTCTTTCAAAGTTTTTTTTTTTATATATTGAAAAACTTATTCGAGAAAACGTGATAAATTCCGTTAGGTTAAGTACCAATAGAATGCATTTTTTAATTAGTCTTGTGAGTTAATCTAAAATCATATTTCGCACCATTTAAAACAATAAGCAATTTTTTAAAACATAAGAGATTTTGAAAGTGGTGTCATTTGCATTATATGAGCTTGATGTATCGTATTTTTAAAAGCCAAATAATTATGAAACATTTAAAAATACACTTTAAAATAAGATACTAGGCCGGGTGAATAAAAAGGAGCAATTACTTTTACTCAGTAATTGATCAGCTTTACGTGAATAAAAGCTTTAAAAATTTTGGATAAGTTTTTACTCATGTAAAGCTGAACAACCACAGAGTAAATTGCTTAACTTTACGTGAATAAAAATTTAAACAAAACTGCAAAGGCTTTTATTCACGTAAAGCTAACCAGTTACTGAGTAGAAGCAATTGCTCTTTTTTATTCACCCGGCCAACTAGACTTTTAAGGATACATTAACAGGATAGTTGTCTTTCTTGATTTGAAATAGTGTACTATATATTTGTATTACTTGTATTAGAAATAAATTTCTAACTATTATGGGTATAGATAATGTAAAAACCCTTATCATTATGTTTTTATGAAATATTTTTGATAGCCTTTGTTAAGATTTAAATTGCGTAACAATTAATATACTACACAACATAATAATATACTATTATTTAATATTATTAAATAATGTTTAACAGTAATATGTTATTTTTCAACAACACGTTTAAAAATATTTATCACTCAAATTGACAACTGATTGTTTACCGCAATAAACTTTTATTGAGTCTGTCACAAACATTTCAATTTAAAAGGTAGATATAAAATCAAGAAGTAGAAACCTTTTAGTTTTTATCTCTTATATATCTCTTATATTGTATAAAATATGCAAAAAATTTTTATTATTATTCTACTTGAAATATTTCTATGAATTTATCAATAAATATTTCTATGATATATTTCAATGAACTTTTTTTTTAGTCCAAAACAACTTAAATGCATAATACGCATTAATATGAAGAACGATAAAAAAATATAAAATCAAAAATTATGAAAAAATAGGGTTTCCAAAGGCTCTAGATCCTAAAGCCTCAGTTTTCCATAATCAAGATTATTTGCCACAAAGTAGTTTAGCAATAATCAAGATGTTTCAAAATACTGGTTGTGCATAAATTAAAAAATAAAGAAACACAAGTTACAGAAAAAGATTTGCTCCTTATTTATATAAAAAGTTGCTTCGTTTTAGTTTGGCACTATAGAGAACATTCAGGAATTTTTTCCCCAAGAAAGTAATGCAATAATCAAGGTGTTTTAAAATAATGATTGTGTATAGTTTGTAATAAAATTGGGTGTAATTCTGTTGCATGTGATCAAATCATTTCTATGATTTCATTCATTCATCATTTTATTTAATTTTTTTTTGGTTTTTTTGATCCTTCTTGAAAATATAGTTCTCTAGCCTAATAATAAATCAAGTTTTTAAACCTTAACATGTTCAACTTTTTTTTTTTTAATATCGTAACACGGTTGTATCTACTTTTTACAGGAACATGAACTCCATTAACTTCCGTAACAACAACAAAAACCATACTGTAACCGTACTGTGAACGTATGCTAATGTTGGTTGAATAGGAAATAGTAATACCAATAAAAGTAATTTATAAAAAATTTATAATGCTTTAGCATTTCCAGGTCAACTAACAAAGCCCCGCTATAATCAATGTTAGCACATTTTGTTTTTTTAAAAAAAGGCTCCCTTTAAAATAGGTTCAGTTGATTTTTAAAGGCATGAGTAATATGACAGATACAATAGGTATTTTTTCAGGTACGACGCAATTGCAGAAGAAGAACTCTTTTTGTGCACAGTTACAATTGCTTGACGTTTTTTTCTTAATGACATCAAACATTTACATTCAAACGTTACTTTTCTAATGACATCAAATGTTTTAGACGAAAATTTGTTATAAACATACAGTAACTGTATGTTTATTGTTGATTGAGTAAGAAATAATAATAACAATATAAGTAATTTATAAAAAATGCTTTTGCATTTACAGGTCAACTGAAAAAGCCTAAAGTGTCAGTAAATTTCCTTTTTTAAACAAAAGTTCCCTAGAAACAGGTTTAGTGGATTTTTAAGGTAATACATTAGATACGATGGAGTTTGAAAGAGTATTCTAGTGAGGTACGACGCAATTGCAAAAGAAGAATTCTCTTTGTGCACAGCAATTGCTTGACGTTGTTTTTTAAATGACATCAACCATTTTCATTCAAACATTACATTTTCTAATGACATCAAATGTTTTACACGCAAATAGATATAGCAAACTTGTTCCGTTTCTTTGAAATTTTGCATTTTTTTAAAAGCATTTTAACCAATCGGAACTCATGTATAAAACCTATGAAATCTTGCATTAATTAATACAGTAAAATACCAAACAAACCTCTCATATTGTAAAATAAACTATTTCGTATAGTTAAGAAATAAAATATTATTTCTTAACTATACGAAACCCGTTTAAAAAACGAAAAAAAGCATTCAATGGAACCATTAATATTCGCATGTTATGTTGAGTAAGTTAAGTTGTTAAAAATTTAATTTTCGAATTTGGAAATTATTAATATATTTGTATGTACTTTTTAAAAATTATAACAAAGACATAAAAATACGATTGTGTTAATAAATGCTTGGCTTTTTGTTTTTGTCGGTCATTATTTTTTGTGTACTTGCATCTTTATAGTTTATTTTTTTATAAATGACGAAATTTATAACACTAAAAATAAAAATCAACTTAATTTTATTAATTGGAAAGACTCGTTAATAAAATTCATTGTATTTTTTTACTAATTTAAAATAAAGTTTTGAAAATTAAGAAAAAACATTTGCCGAAATTTAACACTCAATTATCGGTAAATGCTCGACTCATATAACAACAAAATTTTTTTTTGGATTGTAATATCAGTCTCTCCCTAGCTTTAACGTGTGAAAAATGAATTTTATCCGATAGTCATCAGGTGTAATTATGATCGTGTATGTTAATAACTTCCTCAAATTAACACCATCATCACCACACCTTCGTTCTTTTACTATTTAAACTCCTCACACCACCATCCTCAAAACCTGAGATTGTAGTAATTGCAATAGTAAAGGATAGCAACAATAGCAGATGGAGATTTCATGGACTAAAAAATGAACTTTTTCATACCATATAAACTTTATTAATATTTTATTTTTTGTTGGACTTGCAAAAAATACTTTTTTTAATTTTTAGTTTTTCATTATCAAAGAACATTGTTAAACTTTGCAGAACCATTATAATGCAGTTGTTACGTAATACATTTACAACTTGTTTTATTGCTAACGCCTGAATAAATACGAGCTGACGCCGAATAAATACTAACCAGATTAACCTAGCAGTTCTCGTAACCAATAAGTTGCTTGGGTTTATTATAAAGTATTATATATATATATATATATATATATATATATATATATATATATATATATATATATATATATATATATATATATATATATATACATATATATATATATATATATATATATATATATATATATATATATATATATATATATATATATATATATATATTTTTTTTTTTTTTTTTTCCTTTTGTTCTTTTTATTAAATTTTAAATAAGCATTTTGTCACTATATTTAAAATACAAATATATAATAATAAAAAATACACGCACAAATATGTTTTTTAATAACAATCGTTATTAAAAAACAAAGAAACGCTGGGACTCTTAGGAGGCCATACGGTCTTGTCGTCGTGTACCGCTAAGTATGTAATATTGATGTACGTGTTAAAGTTTATAAGATAATTACAAGGTAAATAATAAGTTAACAAAGTAAGAATTTTTTTTTATTTGACTTAAGCTTAAACTTTCTTTCTTTCCTTAAGAGTTTATATACTAGAAGAAAAACGAAAATGTAAAAAAATTAAAAAAAAAAATATTCCTTTATTAAAACAAGATGCTTTAAATCCTTTATTAAAATTCCTTTATTAAAACAAGATGCTTTAAATACTCAATCACAAACCGAGGACCTAAACTCTGGAATACACTTTTAAATAATGATCTTAAACCACTTTCTTCGCTTAATCAATCTAAAACTAAACTTAAGCAAAATCTTTTACTAAACGACAATGAACTAAATTTCTTCTGAAGCGTTTAAAATGAGAGTACTATTATTAATGATTTAGTATTAATAATTGTTTATTACTAAGATTGTCTATTCTAATACATAAATATGATAAATAATCTTATCTCTAGTCTAGTTTTTTTGTTTTTTCTTTTTTTTGTTTGTTTGTTTGTTTTTTCTTCTTTATTGTTGGTCTTTTTAGTAAGTAAAGTAAACTTAAGCGTTAATAAAAAAAAATAATTTATAGCATATGTAACTTTTACGGTTTTTATTAGCATTGTAATTTACGGTATATTTATTACGGGGCTTAGTGATAAGGCAACTATAGTCTTCTTTTTGCCCCTGTCATATATTGTTTTTTATTCATGAACATTGTTATTGTAAATACTATTAACGACGAAATATATAATAAAAAATAAAAAAAAATAAAAAAAAATCTATTATTTATGTAGATTACAGTTGTTAATGAAAAATATAAAATTTTTATAAATTCATGTTTAAATAGAGGGTAAAAAGGGAGCTCACTAAAAAATATCAGAAGTGTATTATTAAATCTTCAATTGTAAAAATGAGTTCTTTAAGCTTTCGTTTAAAAGAAAAGTAGTTACTTTGATGAAAAAAAAATATATATGTATAGTGTTTTTTGATGTTTGAGCTAAAATCCAAACATGGAACAAACTCCAAACATTTATGTGTTTATTATTATGTCAAATAAAGATGTTTTGCAAAAAATGCGATGATTGGAGTATTATAATTTTTAGGGATCACTACCAATTATCTAATTAGATATTTGGGCGCCCGAAATTTTTTCTTAAAGACACAGAGGTTTTAAAAAAGTAGTAAAAGTTCTCATATTACCGAGACCACTTGGTAATATGAGTATTTTAAATTAGCTCAAAAAAATAAGATTAATTAAGTAACAAAGTACCAACCTGACAATTAGAACTAATTTTTGGAATACAATGATACGTTATTAACAAAACTTATTATTAAAAGATCAAATTTTTAGCCACTTTTTGTTGAAACAATGCTACTATGTTTTCTGCTAAAAAAAAAAATGGTTCGTTATTATTTCGATTTTATTAACTCAAACCTTTGAACAATAAAAATTCAAATTTTTTGAATTTAAATTACAGAAAAATATTTAGGATTGTTAAAATATTAAAATTTTTTTACCATGTTTTGTATTTATTCAAAAAGCAATTAAAGTCACTGCAATTTTAGGACTCTAAACTAGGTAATTTCAATGAAAAACACTGGGTAATTTGAGCATGCTCATATTACACAAAAATGACATCTAATAAAGTTAAAACTAAATGTTTCTATGCATTGTTTTTCAAACAAAAATGGGACGGATTTCTAGTTAACATATTTTTCTTTATGAAAAACTAAATTTCATTACTTTAGCATCAAAATTTTGCGCCACTAAATTATACATGTGTGATGATAATATTTTAACAACGCAAAAAAATTTGTGTTTAATTAGATGAGAGCCGTTAATTACTGCATATAAATATACGCTAACTATTAGGGTTATGACTTTTTTTCAACCCCATGCTCCTGTACTGTAGTTTGATAAACTTTTACCTAAAAAGCACGAAATGAACTATTAGTTACATCTCTTTTGAAAAAACTTTACCCCACCAAACTACTATGTATTACATATAGTACTTATGTCAAAATCGATTTTTCAATGGCGAGGTGAACTTTTTTCAAAAGATATGCAAATAATAGTTCATTATGTGCTTTTTAGACAAAAGTTCATCAAACTACAGTACAAGAGCATGGGGTTGAAAAAAAGTCATATCCCTACTAATTATACTGGTACCTAAAGTCGATTCAAAAAATACAAAGCAATTTTAATTTCACTGCTTTCATCTTAGAAATCTTTTAGTATGCTCATATTACCAAGGTGCTCATATTACCCTAATCTACCCTATATTTATTTTATAAAATATTTTATATTTGTATTTTTTTATTTTTTGTTTTTTTATATATGCATTTTCACAACTACGTATTAGTTACAACTTTTTTCGCATCATAATATAAGCAAAGTATACTTCTGTTACAGAAGATTATATTTAACCAAATACTGCTAAAATATATCTAACAAAAAAACAGAAAAAATAACACTCAGTTAAAAAAAAAGAAAAATTAAAAAAATATAATTTAAAATAATTTTAAATTTAGCAAGCATTAGTTAAATACATTATGAAAGACATGTTAAGATGGACTATATTGTTATACGAAATTCGTAGAAGACTGAATAAGTATTTTAATCGAGAACCTTGGGGTAATACGCAAGATACGCGTAATCGAGAACCTTGGGGTAATACGCAAGATACGCGTAATCGAGAACCTTGGGGTAATACGCAAGATACGCGTAAACATTGTGATTTTTATACACAAATATTTAAAATATTATTGTGATAAAATTTTGTTTTGTTTTTTCTAGTTGTATTATGATTTGTTTGTGTGTATTTTTTTTAAATGTTTTTAGATATATAAATCCGACTTTTCTCACGTTGTAGATTGTTTTAGTTATTTTGATTTATCATGTGAACTAGAACAATTCTATATAATTATCTATATTTCGGAATTAATTTGTTATAAAAATAGGGGCCGCGATAAGAGAATTGAGAGTTTTTTTTTCGGGGTACGATAAAGTTACCAGTTGCTCTTGTGTTAAACTTATTGGTAATTGTAAATTGTGAAGGAACTAATCCCATTTTGTATTTTAACATAAATAGTATATTAGCATAGATATTAATTAAATAAACGCTCAGCGCTTTCATTTCTTTTAATAAAGGTTTAGCATGTGTGTGTTTGTTTTTATAATGCATTGTTTCTTCCGTTGATAAAGAGACATTAATTTTGTTTTATGTGTGCTTCCCCAAGCAATGTTAGCGTATGTAAGATGACTATGTATAAACGAAAAGTAAAGAATTTACAGGTTTTTTTGTGATAAAAATGGTCTAACTTTGAAAAGTAAACCAAGATTTTTAGATATTAGAGTGTTGATGACCTTTATTTGGGCTGTTTACGAAACATTTTTGTCTAAAACCACTCTAAGAAATTTATTGTTTGGGTTCTTTCAATATTGTTAAAATCGATATTTAAAGAGGGAAGAATTGATGGAAGTGCCTTTTTTTGTTGCTTTGAATGAAATAAAATATATTTAGTTTTTTGCACGCTTATTAATAATTTATTAGCACTGAACCATGTTTTAAGTTGTTGAAGCTCGAGGTTGACTTTGTCAAAATAGTCATCGATAGAAGAAGATGAATAGAACAGATTTGTACCACCTGCAAGCATTATGCAATCAAGATTTGTAGAGGCTCTAGGAAGGTCATTAATGTATATAAGGAATAACAAGGGAGCAAGAATTGATCCCTATTGAACACCAAATTTTACTTTTAATAACATTGAATAAGAAATATCGTCGATTATGACACATTGTTGTATAAAAATAAACTTTCATACGTTATTCTTTTTATAAAAACGTTTACGAGACAAAATTTGTCTGGAAGTGAATACGGGTGCTGAAAATATAAAATGTTGAAGGGGCTAAAATCTTTTTTATGTTTTTGTTACAAAGACATAAAATTAACATATCAAAATACGTAAATTTTGTAAATTTCTTCTATCTAAATTATATTTATTGATTGGTGTGAGCTGTTGTCTCCCGCCAATAACACACACCAATCAATAAATAAAAAATTTATATAAAAGAAATTTACAAAATATACGTACTTTAGATATGTTAGTTTAAAAATATATTATTAAATTTAGGTGCTAATTACATTAAATTAATTTAAATTATGTCAAAATTTGAATAAATTTGACTGATTAAATAACGCCAGATGGCTGGTGAAGTGCGTTAACAAAAATAATCTAGTAGTGAATACAGATAGATTTTGAAAAAAATGTTTATTTTTTAATCTTAAATTAGATTAAAATTCATTAAATGAAAAAAAAAAATTTTTCAGGAAGATTGCCATTTAATCAAAAGCGTCAAATATGGAAAAAAAAGTTTTAACTAGTTTTCGCTTCCTTTTATCTCATTTCAACCTACTTAAAAAAATTAGCAAAGAAGTGTGAAGTAAAATAAAACTTCTTAAACGAACATTGATTGAGTTGAAATCTAAGCATTTGGTATCATTTGGTAGCAGCCGGTAACATATTTGGTATTTTATTATTTTTTTTAGGTACCCCAAGAAGTCCTTACGGTCTTATCACAGAGCACCGCAGAAGAGCATTTGAAAAGAAGTTTACGCCTTCTTCCTTACCGATGTTTTAAAACGTTTTTCTTTTCCCAGATGTGGCATTGAACAACGGATCTCTAGCTTCTAAGACAAGCTCGCTAACCATTGCGCAACGGCTCCAAAGTATAAGTATTAATTGGTAGCAGTCTCTATATATTTATATATTTAGTATCAGTTGGTAGGAGTCTGTAACAAATTTGGTATAAGTTAATTCTAAAATTATGATCACGTTAAAAAAAATGTTTTTCGAAAAGTATAAAAAACCCTTTTGTTTAAAAAAACGCTCTCTAATCGTTAAAACCAACTTATTGGTTTGTTTTAGATGTCCATAATTTTGTCATAAAAACAAAAAAAGGCGTTTCTGTAAATTACATTATATTTACTTAACCGGATTAAGTTTACTCTAAATAGGAAAACACTGTTTTCAAGTAAACTAGTATATAAGATTTTTACACAAGTATATAAGATTTATAAACAAGTATATAAGATTATTTTGAAAGTAACGTAAACAATAAAACTCAGGTCTTGTAATTGGTTGTTATCGTGTGATTGTGCAATGAAGTGTGAACTAAAAAGTTTAATGATAAAAACTCTAAAATTAAATAATAATAGAATAAATACTCTGATTAGATTATTGCTTTATATATTTTAGTAAAAAATCTCTATTAAGTTAAGAGTTTCTGTTTTTTTTATCCAAAAGTAAATGAAAAGAATACAAGAGTGCAAAAGATCAATATTGCAAGAGAGTAAGAGAGTTCAGTACATACCGCTGTTGCAATTTTGCGGGCATACGAAAAGAAGCTATATTGGCTTCTACGCTAGCAAACTCATAATCAGCAAGTAAGAGTATTTGGCTAAAGAGTTAAAATATTGGGCTTAAATGGCGTTATTTTTTAGCAAATTATATTAAAAAATATTACTTATAGTTGTATTTATACTTATTATTGGTGCATAAGTTAAATAATTAAATATAAAAAACATTGAGAACTTAGGCGAAATTCTAATGAAATTCTCGGAAATATTTTTTTGATAAACAAAAAAGTCTTTCGATGGTACAAACGTCAAGAATGATTTATGGGTCTTCATCAATATCAATGAGTTCATTAAACTTCCCTAATTAAACTAGGGTTACCAATAACAACTGTAAAAATTGAGGTAATTGGAATCTAGAAACAAATATATATATATATATATATATAAATATATATATATATATATATATATATATATATATATATATATAAATATATATATATATATATATATATATATATATATATATATATAAATATATATATATATATATATATATATATATATATATATATATATATATATATATATATATATATATATATATATATATATATATATATATATATATATATATATATAATTGTAACTGTAACAATTGAGGTAATTGGAATCTAGAAACAAATATATATATATATATATATATATATATATATATATATATATATATATATATATATATATATAATTTTTTGCTCGCCTACCTCAAATTTGTGAGAAATGAAAAAAGTTTTTAATTCCGTCATTTAAATTACCTTTATTTCAACTTATGTTAATTGAAAGGCTTTAAAATCAGTGAATTTTTTCAGATTTTTTAACGCCATATAAAATTTACACCCCCTTTAGACTAAAGATTTTGTTAACTACATAGCAAAGATTCCTGAAGGTTACCTAAGGTCTTTTATTAAAAAAAGGAACCAATTGCAATATTCACTGCTCTTGCATCATAATACAGTTTTGAAATACTAATTTTATATGTCTTTGAGTTCTAAATTTTTTTTTATTTGTCATTAACTCAATTAGAGATTTTTGTAGTTTCCAGTCCTTTCTACTGAATGTTGTTTATATAATACTGATAAGACTGGTGTTTTATGCATCAGTCTTATTAGCATTATATGAACAACATTCAACAGAAAGAATCAACTACAAAAATCTCTCATCACAAAAGCAGATAATATTTCCTGCAAAAGGAATAAGTTCCACTCATTATATTTCCTTGCAAATAAATGTAAAAAAAAGCAAATAAATGAGAGCACAAATTGTAAAACAATTTTTGTACACAAGTTACAACCTGTAGATAAACAGATTTTAGTAAACCGTCACCAAAATAGATACGGATGAATTCTAAAGCCAAAATTACAAATAATGATATCACTGGTCTTCTAGCCAGTGCATTTTCAAAAGCTACTCGCAATGAAATAGTTCAAAGTGGATTAAATGCACCAGCTTTCATCAGATAATAAAACTCTCACAAGCATTGCAACAACACTAAGTTCAACCGATGACCTCCAGCATCATTATTGCTTCTACAACATCTAATATCATAGCAAACAATTTAAATATATTATTAACTTCAAATGCAGCTAACAAACCATCAATACCTGATCTTTTACATGTTTCATCTCCTATTCCTAATTTTTCTTACAATTTTTCTCTAAAAAAAAAGGCCAAAGAAGTGAAATACTTACTTCATCTCGCTCATTAAATTTATATCGTTTTTCAAACTTATATTGTTTAACAAATTTATACTTATTTTGAAACAACTGATTAAACTGACATTAAAATTTGAAAAAAAAAAATTAAAATTGATTGAAAAAAAGAAAAAGAAAAAGTGGGGTACTTAGTGAAAACTAAATGAATGTGGAGAAAACTTTGATAAAGATTGGATTCAATTCATTGCATGTAAATATTGGACGCACAATCAGTCAATCAGTTATTTTGATGTTTGCACTTGTGATTATTAACGTTGCGATA
Source organism: Hydra vulgaris (assembly GCF_038396675.1). Classification (NCBI taxonomy): domain Eukaryota; kingdom Metazoa; phylum Cnidaria; class Hydrozoa; order Anthoathecata; family Hydridae; genus Hydra; species Hydra vulgaris. Next base: position 52,786,777 of record NC_088932.1, on the reverse strand, counting down.
TTTTCCTGATGTTAAGAAATAATTTAAACTAAGTAGTGAGTGTTTATCTGGAAAATACTACTTTTTGTGGTTTCGATTTACTGATGAGTATTATTTTTTATCTGTGATTTAATAAAGCATAATACGTTGTTTACTTTTATATCAATAAAGTGACTTACAATTGGAGAAAAAGCTTTTTTAAAGTGTTTTGAATATTTTTATATTTATTTTCATTAGTAGAATGCTGATGTTTTTTAATTCAAAATAATGGTTTTTAAAATGCTTTTTTTGTTTCTTTCGCTTTATATCAAGAAATAGACTATCGGGGATTTTAAGAAATATGTTGAGAACCTTTAAAAACAAATTAATTTGCGCCAAAATAATTCGGCAATATTCCATAATCCTGTTTAATTAGTCATAAAAAGTTGTTTTAATATTACTTCTGCCTTATGATTATGGGCATTGATAAAATGTGGAAATAGGGAGATTTTCAACAGGTAATGTGAGGTAATAAAGTGCGGAAATAAGGTTAGTGGCTTGGATTCTTTTGTACATACATCGGCTGATTTATGGAAAACATGCAAAAAAGTACTACTACATTGACTGAGAGTTTAAGTTAAATGGCGATATGGTTAGGGTTAAGAAAAAGTTTTCCGCATTTATTACCACATTTCTTCTCGCATTTTACCCTTTGAAAAATTTTCACATTTCCACCTTTTACTCGTGTCCTTTGATTATTAAAGCAAGAAAGTGGTAAAATGCAAGTTAATATGTTAACTTTGAATCTGATCTTTAAAAAAGAATCACGTTCAAGTTCGGGACTTTTATTTTATGTGAACTATTAAAAAACATTAAAATTATTTTTTCTAATCAATAAATATCTTCCCTACATCTTCCCTATATTCCTATAAGTTCTCCTACATCCTGCTACATTATACTGATCTCTTAAACCTTTTGATTAACTTATTTTAAAAGGTTTTTTTCCTATAATAAAATAGGTATATAATCACACTTAAATGATTATAAGTTAGTAAATATCCCAACTAAGCTAGGCCTAAATTTGTTTAATGGAGATTACGGATTAATTGTTTCAAAAGATGTAAAACTAATTAGAATATTAATCATGTTTTGCAAAGCACCCTCGTTTCTCACAACCATAAAGCAGTATATATGGTAGCAATTATACTTTTTTACAGTAGTCTAACAATTTTAACTTTGAATGAAAAACAAACAACAATAAGCAATTTCGAAATGAAATTTATAATATATAAAATTAATATTTTTTTAATTTCAAATAATTTAATACTTTGATAGTTATTTACATATTAAACAATTAAATTCACGGTTACCTAGACCGTTACCTACACGGTTACTATATTTTGAAAGGTTCCTGACATTCCACAGAATGAAATTAACAATTATTATTTTTGTTTTTTTTGTTTTATTAACGTGTCTATTAAACTAGAATGAACACCAACAGCGAAGGAAATTTAAAAATTACCTGTTATAATGAAATAGAAAAAACGTTTTTATTTAGCGAAACTTAAAACTTGCTTCTGTTCTGTTCATAATGTCTGGAAATTTTCATAATAAATAAACTGAAATAATAATAAAGTAAATCAAATTATAACGTAAATATATTAAATGAGTCAAACGATCCTGAGTATGATTCTTTGGGGTTTTGTCCAAAAATAAAATCTAAAATATCACTTTTTCTTTTGATTGTTTAGAAACGAAAAAAAGAAAAAAATTCTTTTATAGCAACAATATTTTACTATAAATAAGCAAAGTGTTTTTAAACTACAATAACAAATACTTAATACGTATTGTGTAAAAAAAAAAAAATGTTTTTTAACATCTATTTTTCTACCTAAAAAACAAAAAAAACAAAAAACAAATAGAAACTTATATAGGATTTTTATATTTCTTGTTTAGTTTTTCTTTGAAGTTACGATTTAAAAAAACATTTTAATTTAAACAAGTTAAAAATTTAATTGAAAACAAATTAAAATAAAAAAACAAAACAAAAAAAGTTTGTTTACAAATAAGGGCTCAGACCTTGATAAATTTTTAACTATGAAATGGCATTTCTTAATAATGAAATTTGTGAAGGAGCCTTATTCTTTACACAAAAAAATTAAACTCAAAAACACTAAACAGTAAATTAAGAGTTTCTATTAATTTTATAAAGCTATATCTAAAATTCAACACGACCTATTCTGTTCAATTCATCTCACTTCACATTTAAACATTCTCTATTTATATATTTAAGCGCGTTGTTATGCTTCGTGAAATCTTCAAAGAACCAGATTATATCTTTGTTATGCTGATTGTACTTCTTACAGCATGTACTGAATAATATTTGAAAATTTTGAAGTTTAAAGCACGACATTCACATTTATGACATGAACATTTTAGTGTCAGAATCTTTGATAATTTCGTCGAGGGTGAATGTAAGAAGTCAAAAGGAGGAATGAAAGATGTATAAGGGTAAGTCCATGAATCAAAGTTGAAATTTAAAGCCATACTTCAAACTTAAAATTAGGCTTATGCATAGAATTGAGATTTTACATAGGGCAAACATAAACTCAAGCTATGCTTAAAAACCAGCAAAGTTTTACCGGTTTTCAAGTTCAACTTGAAAAGCTACTAGAAAAGGCATAAATCATATCCGAATGTAAAAAGCAAACTTGAAATTTTTAGTTATACTTCAAACCTGAAGTTTGACTAGAGCTCAATGCAAGAATTGATCTTGTACTAAATTCGTACTTGAAAAACAAGATTCCAAGTTGCTTTTTAATTTTAGTACAGACCAGTTATCTTGAAAGCAAACATAAAATTAAAAAAACTTGAAAATCTTCAAAAACCACATTCAAAATTTTTAAAACATAATTAAATGCGCGAGGATAAAGAAAAAAAAAAGATAATAATAATAATTAAATTACTTATATTTTTAACGATTAACAAAAGAAAAAAACAATATTTAACATTTTCTCCTTAAGTTCTGTTATTATTTTGTTATTTGCTCAGTTTCAAGATATTTTTATTATTTTTGAAGACTCTAGACTGCGCGCAATTAATCCCAAAGAATGAATGGTACGAGTCTGAAGGCGCCCATTTTGTTATTGAACAATAAATATTTTTAAATAATCAAAACAGGAAGCTACAAAAACAGATTTTGAATTATTTTTCATTTAATTAATAAAACTGGAAAAAACAACAAAAAAGAAACATATAGATCATTTGAAAACTTAGAAAAAGTTGAAAACTTATCTTAAAACATTCCTGAGCAAAACTACAAATCCGAAAAAATATATTTACACAGTTTAGTATTTTAACGTAACCCTGATCAACTATGCTTCAAATAATAATGCTACGAGTTTTATGAATACTGTTCAAAATAATTAATTTATCTCTACATTTGACTACAAGAGTAACGAACAGGTCTTCAACTCTACTTGTTACTAATATAACTAATAACTTTCATAACAACGGTCTTTAACCAGGTATAATTTATTATGACTTACCAGTTTTCTACATTCTTGGCTACCAATAACATTATAATTAACATTATTGTCTCTAAATCCACAATTTTTAAACAGCAGATAAATGAAAATTTATTAAAATAATTTAAACACCTTTTGAATATATTGCGTTGATTGGAATATAGTACTGCAATTAATTGAGGCTATCAACACATATAACTTGCATAAAACAATGCATACAACTTTGAAAACAATATAAAGCAAAATTTCCGTCAAGTTACCTTTTTTTTTTTTTGTAGGTGCCCCAAGAAGTCCTTACGGTCTTATCACAGGGCACCGCGAAATGAAAGTGCATTTAATAGGAACAGCATTTAATAGGGAGTACACAAAGAGCATTTAATAGGAAGTTCACGTCTCCTTCCCAACCGATGTCGCAAAACTTGCCCATAGGTGGGGTTTGAACAACGGATCTTAAGTTTTTAAAGCAAGTGCGCTACCACTGCGCCGTGGCTGCTCAAACCTTTAACTCTCCGGGTGTTTAAAAGCATTCTAAAATCCTCAAAAAATAAGTAAAAGTTATAAAACATCTTTAAAAAAATAAGAAAACTAATAAAAGCCAATGTTAACCTAATGCTTTCCTATTATTGATTCTAGAATTCAACAATAAATTTTTTTAATATATATATATATATATATATATATATATATATATATATTATATATATATATATATATATATATATATATATATATATATATATATATATATATATAACAAATTATTATTAGGCATAGTGGCTTTTTCATGCATTAGGCAAAATAAGTTTTTTTTAATGTAATCTCGGTATGAGGTGCGTATTTTAATTACTTTAACTATCGAAATTTTAATTTATCCTAAAGTAGTATGGAAGTATGTAGCCTAATCTGATCTGGATCTAGGTATAAAATGTCAGGAAACTAGTTGTGCAAAAAAATTGGTAAACAAGCCGATAAATTGCATAAGGGATCATCCACAACTTACGTAACGCAAACTTTTACAATAAAGAAAACAAAAAAGATCAAAAGTTTTCCCTCGCAGAGTCTTAATTTAAATAAAAAATCAAAATAGGCTATCAAGTGAAATAAAAACCGCTGCGTAAAAGAGGTTAATATCTCCTACTTCTGTTTTTAAAATATATTTTGCGTTGCGTAATTAATGGACAATTCCAAAGGATTTTGCAGTTAGCATTGTAAAGTTCTTTATGTGCTTTACTTATGATACTTATGATACGAATAGCTTTAGAGCAGAAGGATGTAGTTTTATTAAATGAAATTTGCAAGAAGTTGTCTTATGTAGTAAATTCTTTATGTTTTCTGTATAAAGAAAACCTGCATTCATCTTAAGCAATATTTCTGTTCAGAACCAAACCTCAAAAGCTCAAAATTGGGTAAACTTTTACCCAATTTTGAGCATTTGATTCAGAAAGCTAATAATCGTTTATAATGCATTATTTACTTTATTCTATCATGCAATAATGCAACAAATTATCTTCACTGAAGATAATTTGTTGCTTTATCTGCAGTTTTATGAATTTGTAAAAAGTAAACAAAAATTTTTCTCTTTTTGTTACATTATAAAAGCATATGCAAGGTAAATTACAAACTGCTAGCATAGTTTTGTGATAATGCTTTTATGTTTGTATGTGTAGACATATATTTTTTAAAATATAGATAAAATATAGATAAAATATATTTGAAAGATGTCAATTATAATATAAGCAACACTTTTTCCAAATAAAATACAACTGATTAATGCTGCCTTAAACTTGATTTCTTGCAGTAATTGTCAGTTATATATTTTTAGTTAATCAGCCTTATTTTATTTAAATTATACTGTTGATGGTTGGTGCCAAAATTAAGTAGTTTTAAGCACCGTCTAAGAGTTATGATTTTTATTGGTTCAGTTATTAATAATGTGTTACCTGCGAGTTACCTTTATTTATAATCAAAAAAAATTCTAAAGGATTGTAAAGTTTGTTTGTAAAAGTTTTGTTTGTATTATTTGAATTTATTTTAGATCAAATCTAGTAACTGTTTTTAATAGTTTAGTATTGTTAGGTATTGTTTAAAAGTATTTTTTAGTTGGTGCTTTACGGGTTCTTATCTCAATAGAATTGTATCTTAATACGACGTTTTATTCGAACATCCAAAATTTAATAGTATAATTAGCAGTGGTGAGTGAATATTTTCTTTTAAAACATTTTGAAAACTTCATTATCTGAATCTGTTATTTATCTGTATTATCTAAAATGTTTATAAATATTTGCATATTTCCAAATGGAGTTACATAATATAACTAGCATAATTATATAGTATAATTAGCAGTGGTAAGTAAAAATTTTCTTTTAAAAACATTTTGAAGGTTGCATTATCTAAATCTATTAATTATCTTTGTTATCTAAAATGCTTATAAATATTTGCATATTTCCTTATGGAGTTACACTGCCAGTGCTATAGCCCTGGGGCCCACAGTTTTGGAGGCTTCGGTTCATAGAAAAATATATTGTTAAAAGAAACTCTAAAAATAAATATTTTGATTAATCATAAAAAGAGGTCTGCTGCTTTAAAACAGCCCAGGGTCCCAAAAAGTCTTAATCCACCACACATTGCCATAATATATCATATTTTATATGTAATCCAGAAATAATAATGTTTAGGGAAAAGCAGTTTGCTAATTGATGATTCTGCATAAAATATCGTACACATGAATAGGAAGGAACCTTGACGTGGTTCATGTGCTTTAAACAAATACCTTCCAGACAGATACTCTTTCAACCTTTATACTGTGAAGATGGAGCATCAGCATATATTCTGAATTTAGTTTATACTCAATAAAAAGAAATTTGACTGTATTATTATTGTTCCGAGAGTAGTAATATTCAGGTTATAAAATTAATCATTTTAAAATTAATTTTGAGTATTAAAATTGTTTTTAGTGTACACTGTGGATTTCAAAAACGAGATATATAATTTTTATTTCAATTCAATTTAAATTTGTGGGTATTTTTTATGGAAAAGATAACGGCCCTAAATTAGTAAGGGTTTTTAACATACATGATAAAAAAATTTGAGACGAGATTTTTATGACTCAGTCATAAAACTCTTTTTTGCAAAGTAAACAAGGAGGGATTTCATAATAAATAAGGTGAAGAGAGATTTTTTTGAAACTATGAACTCGTGTAGATGGGGAAAAAATCACGTTCGGTAAATTGATAGAGGGTGTTTTTTGGCACCTGACAGTAGTTGTACATGAAAGGATATGGAGTTGTGAGACTGGTTGCGGTTCGGGGTGTGGGGAGGGAGGGGAAGGAACACAAACACAAAAAATTTCCCCAAAGGAGAAATAAATTCTAGATCTGCCTCTGATACATATATATATATATATATATATATATATATATATATATATATATATATATATATATATATATATATATATATATATATATATATATATATATATATATATATATATATATATATAATTAATTAAAAAAGTAAGATGAAAAAAACAACTTTTTTACGGTACTTAAAGTTTCATGCCGTTTGCGGCACTCATCAGCCATATATTTAAATCAAGAAAAAACCGTTCAAAAATACAATTAAAAAACCGTTACAAAATTAAAAAAACAATGGAATGAGTTCTGACGTCAAATAATAATAATAGTAATAATAATGACAATAATAATAATAAAAATAAAAATAATAATATGGAAAAACATCTTTTTTAATCGCCAGTGTCATATTGGGACAGAAGGAATCTGTTTCTATGTCTACACTTAGAAACAATCTCACTCCTTTTATTCAATAAATTAGTACTTTTATAATAAAGAATTTCATATTTTTCGGTGAGACATAATTTGCAAGATTTAGATGTTGGATTATATGCTTTACATCGCCTGAGAATTTTCCACTTAACTATAAGGACTAAATTAGCTTCTTTTAACGTCCATACATGTTTTGAGAGTTCAGTATCATTTTTGTATTTAGAGATGTTAAATGATTTAACGTGATTAGCGTATCTTAATTTAAAAGGAGTCTCACTTATCCCAATGCAGGATTTTTCATTAGAAGATGAATCAAGATTATCAGTTGTAACAGTTGTTTGATATACAATGTTGCTTGTTAAACATTTATTAAACAACAGACAGAGAATTTTATTATAGAAGTTACAGTCCTGTTGATTAAGGTTTGTATTGTTGCATAAAATGTATTTGTTGTGCGAATTTATAATAGATTTTACACTTGGCATACAACTGTAACTAACTTTGACTGTGTTCCTGTTAAAGATTTTATGCAGTTTATTATTATTAGGAAAATGTTTGTCAATAAGTTTCAAAAAACATTTTCCCAGGTTGGTGCTAACGTTTTTACTAAATGGAGGGTTAAACCAAATGATGTTGCGGGCTCTTTTCCGTTTTGGAGTTGATATTGTTATAGGATTATATGTTAGACTACATTTATAACCAGACTTTAATAAAGCTTCATTATATAGAGGAATAGTATTTTGAAATATTTCTTTGTTAGATGAATTTGTAGACAATCTAAGTTCAATCGAACGTGGTATTTGTTTTAATATATTCGGCGGGTGATTTGAATCAGCATGGATGTAATTCAATGTATTATCAGGTTTGAAATAAGGTTTAAAAGTGCAGTCACTAAGATTTAGAGTCACGTCAAGGTAGTTAACAATTTTCATGTTGCATTGTATAGAAATCCGTAAGCCATTGCATTTAAATATTTCGATAATATGCTTTTTTATTTTTTCCATTTGAGTACCGCTTTTATTACTAAAAACTGCCAAGCCATCGTCACGGTATAAACCAACCTCAAGCTTGTTATAAAATTTTGAAATTTGAAAAAGAAGAAATATTCCTACCAGCTCACAAACCTCTGCATCGTCGAACGCTCCCATGGAAACAACAAATAAACCGCTTGATTGCTTTATCCAAACTTGATCATTATTAAAAAGCAAAGACTTTCTTGCATGAAAAATTAGTGATAAGTTTTCTTTATTTAATGTTAGGTGTTGCTTCGCAAAATTGATAGAGTTTTTAAGAAGTGTTTCACTGATAGAAGGGTAGAAGTCAATAATATCAAAAACTAAAAATTTATAAAGGTGTTTATCTTTTATGGCCTTAAACCAATCGATAACATTTCGAGTGTTTTTCCATTGATTTAATTATAATATATTTCTTAGGTCTGTATTAATTTTAGAAAGAATATCTTTACTAATTCTACCAACCTCGTTTTTAGCAGGATTCAATAAACGGACAGTCGGATTGTTTTCAAAATTATCTTTATAGTCTTTTAAAGTGATAAAACAATCGGAAGATATGTTAATGTCAATTTTATTGAAAACTTCATGATTTTTAAAAAGACGTTTACCTTCTAAGTTTACTTTATTTATTATGTTTGAGTTGGATAATTTGTAGTTTGAAGTGATGGCATTTCTTAACAAGTGGTTGTAATCATTCTTAGATAGATTGTAAAGATTGGTCGTTTTATCAGCATACGTATAAGTTAGGTTAGATTTTCGAACACTGTTTATATCTTTTTTTAATTTATTTTGGAAACTACTGTGCACTTTTCGAAAATTAATGTGTTTTACAAGATCAATGAGTTCATTCTCAAAAGCTATCATTTCTGTAATTTGTTTTGGATGATTAGATGTTTTTAATCCGTAGTTATAATAAAAATTGTACTTACTATTTGAACTCTTGTTTAAAAAGAAAATTTTTTTTTTCTTTTTTTCTTTTTTTCTTTTTTCTTTTTTCTTTTTCTCTCAAAACATGTATGGAAGTTAAAAGAAGCTAATTTAGTCCTTATAGTTAAGTGGAAAATTCTCAGGCGATGTAAAGCATATAATCCAATATCTAAATCTTGCAAATTATGTCTCACCGAAAAATATGAAATTCTATATTATAAAAGTACTAATTTATTGAATAAAAGGAGTGAGATTGTTTCTAAGTGTAGACATAGAAACAGATTCCTTCTGTCCCAATATGACACTGGCGATTAAAAAAGATGTTTTTCCATATTATTATTTTTATTTTTATTATTATTATTGTCATTATTATTACTATTATTATTATTTGACGTCAGAACTCATTCCATTGTTTTTTTAATTTTGAAACGGTTTTTTAATTGTATTTTTGAACGGTTTTTTCTTGATTTAAATATATGGCTGATGAGTGCCGCAAACGGCATGAAACTTTAAGTACCGTAAAAAAGTTGTTTTTTTTCATCTTACTTTTTTAATTAATTATTTATTGATCTATTTTGAGATTATTTCACTTTATATTGATCACTCTCAAATCGAAAAAATTGATTATTATTACATAATCAAAACAACAATATACATATATGTATATATATATATATATATATATATATATATATATATATATATATATATATATATATATATATATATATATATATATATATATATATATATATATATATATATATATGTATATATATATATATATATATATATATATATATATATATGTATATATATATATATATATATATATATATATATATATATATATATATATATATATATATATATATATATATATATATATATATATATATATATATATATATATATATATATATATATATATATATGGCCAATTCCATAGTTCAATGACGCATCATGCGGAGAGATTTTTTTTAATAAAAATTTTTCTATAACTCAAAAATAATTTTTTATTACTCTAAATCAATCTTGAATTAAAATTTTATAATATAAACACAATTGTATTAACATAACACTGCTACATAGCAAAAATTAAAACATGAGTTCAGTGACGCAACGCGGAAAAAAGTGTTTTTTTATCAGCATACTTTTAAATGGAGTTTTCGCTGAAATTTTAATTCTTGCTTGACTTATTAGATTTTTTTGTTGTAATTTATTCATTTGGCAATAAGGTAGTCATAAAAAAAGCCACAAACAATAAAGTTTTCATATCGTTTTATTTTACAGAAAAAAAACTATCAGTTCAGTGACGCAACGTTCAGTGACGAAACAAAAATAAGAAATTAAAATCATTTTAAAATGTTTTGTTATTTTGTAATAAATTTTAATTATACTCAGGTGAAAATAGCTTCGGAACAACGTTATCATTCTGAACATAAAAATAATGTGATTTTGATATACCTTTGATTTTTCTTGAATAACTTAAAATTGAACTGAATCCAAGTTCATTTTTTTGTTGTCTTGTATCGTTTTCTGACATGTAAATTATAGATATTTGCAAATCTTGTAATGCTAACGCAAAATCTGCTGCTGACCTGATTTCGTATTGACTAGTTTTAACTCTCAGGGCTGCGATTCGCTTAACAGTAGCTCCTATTCCGTCAACCACTCCTTTCCCGTGCATCGCTGCAAAGAAATGCCAGAAGAATTTTTTATGAAAACGTTTTTCAAACACAACCATTGCAGCCATAATGCTTTTGTTTTTGAACTGAGAAGTGGCATTATCGCTGAACATGTGTACTTCTTTGACTTGATCAGCAATAAAGTGAAGGATTTTGTCAATGTACGGTATAACGGAAGACTTTCAGCCCAGTCAACTTGGATTACCGCAATTTCAGAATTAACACTCATCGAAACCTCCTTCAGTTTATTAAAAATGGTTGATTGGTTTTTCTTTGCAAATGCGTGTTTAACGAACTTATCACGCATCGCTGATATGTGTTGGATGAGTTCTGTTACAGTAGACTTTTTTGAAATTTTTTCAATGTTTGCATATGTTTTAGTTTCAGGCTTTCTCCACTCGTCCCAGGATACTTCGAAACCAAATGTATTAACAGTTTGCAAGTGTTTATCGAACTGTTTCATACCTTTGCATGCAACGCATTTGTCATAGGCGCAATCGTATGTGTACGCTTCACAAACAAAATTATTTATCATTTCAGATCCAACTTTGATTGAAAGCGCTTGAATTGATTTTGTTAATGCATTTAAGGCAAATCGCATATTTTCATGCAAACTACAAGCACAAACATTATGCGGAAATTTTGTAACTGATTTTACATTGCGTGGACGAAGGTCGCAAAACTTGCTGAGTCCAATTTTTATGTGCAGATGCTTTTCCTTGAATATCTCGAAAGCTTCTTTTAGCGTATTATATAAATGACGTATCTGAATATTGTTTGCTTTTCCGTCAGATAATTGAATTCGAGTGACATCTTTTTTGTTTGGTGAAATTTGGGAAACTTCATCTTCATTATAAAAGTTTACAACTGCTAAAACATCGCTTTCAGAAAGACCATACAGCTTTGAACATGCTGGAGGTAGACCCGAATTATCTTTACAAGCAGAGCTATTTGAAAGAATAGAAAGAATTTCAGATTGTTTCTCCTTTGAAGTTGGTAGTGCTTTTAAAACTTTTTTCATTGTATTTCCTCTTTGTTGAACGTTTTATAAGATGAGCTTGGTCTTTGATATTGATTTAAAAGTTTTCTTTTTAAAGCGCGACTTTTTAAAACTCATAATTTTGCTTTTGCAGCATAAGCTGCTTTTTTATTAGGATCGGCTTTCAATTTTTCTCGATATCTCTTAGATCTAACTCTGGACATTTCTTTCTTTTTATCAGCATTCCGAGAAACATAATTAGCTTGGTATTCTGCATAACTTAACTCACTTTTTCGAATAATAAAAAGAACAAACAGTTGCTAACATTCATCAAATTTATCTACTCGGTTCAAACATTTTCCACTCAAAATTTATTTTAACAATAATTTTAAGGTGTTTAAACTATAATTAAATAAATAAAACCTTTTGAAAAAAGATATTTTTAAACACGAAATTTATCTCTTCCGTCGTGAAAATAGCCATATATATATATATATATATATATATATATATATATATATATATATATATATATATATATATATATATATATATATATATATATATATATATATATATATATATATATATATATATATATATATATTGTTAAGTTTTTTTTTTTAGTTATTTAGGTGCTTCCAGAAGTCCTAGCGGTCTTATCAAGGAGCACTGAGGAACAACACTTAGCCAGGTAGTTCAAACCTCGTTTCTTACCAATGGATTGGTTGGTAACGAGGCGTGAACTTCCTGCTTAAACTCTACCCAAATTATCTTGAACTCAATCCAAATGTAGATTTTTTAAGTATTGATAGAAAAGACTTTAATGCTATAACACTAAATCGTTTAAAGTTATTAATAAATGTGTTTGGAGAACTAAACCGTTATTATCACTTATTTTGATTACATTTTTTATTTGTTTGAAAATTATTTTTAATTTATAATTATTTTGTTTAAAATAAAGCAAGGTCATCTTGAGAATATTAAATACCACCAAGATAGTAGTTGAGTAGCTCTTCTTAAATCAATAAACGATGCAGTCTTTCGAATAAGAAAATAAAAAGTAACAAATACGATAGTCTCGTATTTTTTAAAAAATAGAAGGATAAGGGTTGTTTTAATAACTATTAAAGAACCGAATAGTGATTTCGGTTTTTTAATTGTGGTATAACTGTTACCGAAGCAGAACTCTCAGAAAAACGAGCTATAAACAAAATACAATATATTCAATTTTGCATACAACTTGTGAGTTCGATGGAACTATCGAGGACGGGCAAAAGCTTTATAGAGTAAAGCTGAAAACTTTGGTAAACTTCATTCCACACCATGTTGAAGTTAATGGAATGATAATAACCCTTAATTTTGCCGGTTAAGAATTTTACTGCAAGAACTGTCAACGCAAACATATCCTCAGTACATCGTGTGCACCACCGCAGTACACTGTGTCCACCATCCAGTACACCGTGTGCACCACCAGTAAATGTTGCTGAAAAATAATAACTAACAAATAACCAGCGGAATTTAATTTTGGTCACACTATAAGCGAAAGTAAAAGCAAGCAATCATCGTTTTTCTGTTTTACACCAATGTTGCCTTTTTTCAGCTAGAGGAAAAGTCAAAATTTTATTTATTCAATAAATAAAACTAAATATATATATTCGAGAAAAGCAATGCAGAATTCCGAAATGAAAGTGACAAAATTATTTGATAAAATAGTGACGGGTGAGCGCATCTAACCGAGTTTTTGGGAGTATTTTGTTGAAAAGTTTTATACTTGAAATATTTGCAATAAAAGAGAAGTAGATTATAATAATATACATTAACAACATTGTAAATAATATAGTAATATAATTATCAGTAATAATAATAGGCAATAATAATAAAAACTCCAGTTATTCGTAATAATAATCAAAATAATAATAATACTAACGATAAAAATAACAATTCTATTAGTAATAACAATAGTAATAATAATGATAATAATAATAATTATTATTATTATTGTTATAATAATAATAATAAAAATAATATTAATAGTAATAATGACAACAATAGCAACAATAATAATAATAACAATGATAAAAATAGCAATACTTATAATAGTGAGAGTTGGAAATAAAATAGTGATATCAATTTGAGAAAAAGTTAAGAAAGAGCAAGTATTAGTAGTAATAAACCAGCATTAAAATGAAGAAAGTAGTAGAAAAGAATTTTAGAAAATATCAAGTATTAGTAGTTATAGACTAGCATTGAAGCGAATAAGTTTAAGATGGATAGTAGATAGTTAGCAGTAGAGTAGTATAGAAATTAAGAAGAATACTTGTTTAATAAAAAATTAAATAGACTGTTTAAAAAAGACTGTTTAACGTATTGTCTAATTCTTTTGATACCTTAAACAGTCAGATGGAAATGGCTTTTTCTTCCATTAAAAGGACAGCTCACTTCGGCCTATTGTTGAGCAATAAATTTTTAAAAATATTCAAACCTGTATTTTTTAATAAAACTGATGACAATATAAATTTTTTTTTAAAACCTAATAAAAATTGGTTATTAAAAACTTCTTTTTTGGGATTTTTTGAGCAAGTAATGATTACTATGGTTACAATTAAGTAATTAATTGCTTTAACGATTACAAGTTTTACTATTGGGATATTATTTGATCTCTCGGTGTAGTTAAGGCGATTTTTAATAATTACAGCGTCTGTATAATATTTTGCTGACTGCAACATATTTCTGTTAAATGATCAGGTCTATGAATCATGAAAAGATGTAAAAAATTAAAATGATAAATTTTGCCGTAACATAACGTCGGTATACAAGGAAAATGCATTAAGTCTATTTTTGGCAGTATGGAGTTATTTATACCACTCTTTAGTATTTTAAATTCTCTATCGTTTGATATACAGTAAATTTCAAAAAACGATGACCTTTTTTTGTGTAAGTCGGCAAAAATTGCACCCCCTTCCACACGACACATACTTGCGCCGGCCCTGGCGGTACATCATATACATTTTTAAAATTAGTATTTTTTAAATCGGGCTTCTAAATTCAAGATAGTTGTATAAAGTAATACTTTAATATTTTATGACACTTTCTTACTAGTTGAATTTTTCTCTTCTCTTTCTCTACGTCATTAATGTGTATAAAATAAAAAATTTATAAATTATACGCACGCTTAATGTCTACGCTAGTTTAATTGATGATTTTTCTGAGCTCTATATCGTGCGCATTCAGTTATTTGTTGATCGCTCAACTTGCCTCACACAATTGCTCAACTTACTCCGTTAGGGCAGGTTAACCAAATTTTAGCAGGTTAAATTTTCATTTTCATCTTCTTTGAGCCCCTGTCTGTTTAACTCTTTATTTTATAAAGATCATTGTAAAAAAGAACAGTTTTTATTTTTTATTGTATATACAAAAACGGTGCTTGTTGACAAGATTTTACTGTCTTCTTTGTTTCTACGGACATATTTTTATTTTTTTCTTGTATATATATGTTGATTATTTATTGTTAAACAGAAAAAAAAAAAAAAGCAAAAAAAAAAAAAAAAAAATCTTTTCAACAGTGAAAAAGTTATGTAAATCCGATGCACCGTTTATGAGATCTGTTAGATTTAGTAATAATTGCTAGCTATCGCTCTTCTCTAGACTTCTTTCATTAACCATGTATATTTTTGTTTTGGTTTATATTATCGTAATAAAAAGAAACATAAAAAAGTAAAACAAATAAAAACAAAATGCTGCTTTTTTAAACCAATATCTTGTTTCATTTAAGATATAAGCTAATTAAAATACTTTTATTTTAATTTTGGTAACAGACGTTTCACTTTTTGTTTTCAATAAAGTTGAAAATATATAAATAGTTATAATTAAAATTATGAACTTGAGTTTTTTAAAAAAATGCAAGTTTTGTGACGTAAATTTTAAATTTTATGAGGTTTTTTAAATTCGTGACCAGACAGCATATGACATGATTTACTCTGTTCTATAATTTTCTTTGTTAATTAAAAAAATAAAAAAATAAAAATTATATACAAATTATATTAGCTGAAAAAAATCGACTTACAGTTCTGGATGATGGCTTGTTAATGTAATGGCCTAAAGTAGTCACCTCGAATGAAATGAATAATAAAAAGCGTCAAGTGTTCTTAGAAAAAAAATGAAGAATTACAAGAGCAATAGAAAATGAATTATTTAGATTTCCTCAAAGTTAAACTTTTTTTTATCGGTATGATTGGATAAATAGATCACCGTAGGGAAATCGGGAATTCTACCGTTCCCGGTTAAATGCTATTCCGCAGTGCTCTGGGATAAGACACTAAAGATATCTTGGAGCATCTAATTGAAAGAAAAAAAAACGTCTAAAGGTCTGTAACCCACATTTAAAAACTATAAAAATCAAATAAATCTTAATTTAACTTTAAAAAAGGTTTGCTGAGAAATTAAAAAATCCATCGTTTTTTTCTAATATTTCCGTGAAGCGTAGGCATGAAGCACAAAATTCCATCAAATTTTAAAATATCAAACAACAAGTAGTTTAAGAATGTGAGAATATGATTTGATCAAATTTATTTTGAACTTTTATGAATTTTTTTGCTTGTTGCTTTACTTTCGGTTTACATTTAAAATAGAATAAAATACGTGAGCATTCATTTCTAGTATTAATTTTAAACTGTTTGATATCAAGTTTTGTCGAATTCAAAGTTCTGTTTATTTCGTTGTTACGCGTTTTTACAATAAAAATTATACCACAAAATGCAATGAAAACATCTCTCTACCAACTGTACAAAATGACACAATTGCCCCAATAATAACTTAGCTATTAAATACTTGAATAACAATTTAATTAGGGTAGAGCTGGGCATATTGGGACAGTGGGGCATAACAGAATAATTATGCCTGAAGCCTTACATCTCAGCTGAAATTTTTTTTTGATAAAACATTTTAAATTATTGTGCTTTTTTATTGTAAAAAAAAATTAACTTTAGAAATACCAAAATGCATTAAAAGTACCAAAATGCATCAGTAAGTTTGCGAAAAACAAAATTTTCGTATTTTTTTAAGCGATACAATGACAAAAGATTTATTTTGAACTATTGCGAATTTGCTTTATTTACAAAAATTTATATTTTTCAGACAATATTTTTTATAACTGCTGCATTTTAACTGTCCTGTTTTGCCCCACCCACTTGCAAAATGTATTTATTTTTTACACCCACTTAAAAAATTTATTTTTTTGTTTTTTCATTTTCTTATATCAATGAATTTTAGGAAAGTTACAAAAAACAGTGTTAACTATGATTAGTTTATTCGCAACGAGCATTTGTTTCTTAAGTGTCCCTATATGTATATATAGGGACACTTAAGAAACTACCCTACTGCATTTTGTTTCCCATTTCTACATTTTTTCACCTCGATTTTTTATTTTTTCAAATTTTTTATGTTTTCGCGACTACACATTGATTGTAATGTTTTTTTCACCATGATAATATAAATAAAAATGGTTAGAGAGAATTTGAAGAAGACAGAGACGAGTCATATTATTGAGATCCTTGTATAGTATGAGTATTTCACAAATTACGCATAAACAATTTGATTTTTATACACAAATATCTATTATTTGTATTTGTTGAATTTTTTTTTTAATTATGTTATGAGTGTGTTCGTGTGTTAATAATAATATTATTTGTTTTATAAAAGTTATATTTTTTTATGTTAGATAGTTGGTTGTATAATTATATGAGTCATTTTCTCATATGGTCGACTCCGTTACTAAAATTTTATCCGAAAGCTTATAAAACGCAATCATAGTACAGTTAACATAATAAACAGCGCTACAGGTAGTAATATATTTGGTTAATATAAACTTGCATTTTACCTGGTACTCACAACTAAATTTAAAATTTTGTTGGCAAAATTGTACACACAAATAGTCCACTAGATGACATAGATTGTTCGAGACCATAATTGATTTGTCAAAGGCGTTTAATACCGTCAACCATGAGATTTTACTGACAAAATTTGAAAAACTATGGTATAAAAAATCAAGCTTTAAATTGGTTTAAAAACTACCTTAATAACAGACAACGATGTGTTATTATAGATCGAAAAAGCAATTCAAATTTACTAAAAACAAAATGTGGTGTACCCCAAGGTTCCATTCTTGCTCCTCTTTTGTTTCTTATTTATATAAACGATCTTCCAAGCGCCTCTAATATCTTTAAAATTATAATGTTTGCCGACGATACAAACTTATTTTACTCGTCTAAGACAATTGAAGACCTCTATGAAAAAACAAATGCTGAACTAAAAAAAGTTAACATATGGTTTAAATCAAATAAACTGTCACTCAATATAGAAAAAACTAAGTATATACTATTTCACTCAAATCAACAAATTCAAAAATTACCCCTGAACCTACCAACAATTAGTATAGAAAATATAACCATCAAAAGAGCTCTGAATACAAAGTTTTTAGGAGTTCTAATTGATGAACACATCTCCTGGAAAGCCCACATAAACTACATAAACACAAAAATATCAAAGAACATAGGTTTACTTTACAAGGCAAGACCATTTTTGTCACAAAAAAGTCTAAAACTTATCTACTTTTCATTCATACATAGCTATTTCATGTATGCCAATATAGCATGGGGCAGTACCCACAAATCTAAATTACAACCACTTTACTTACGTCAAAAACACGCTTCAAGACTAGTATACAACAAAAACAAATTTACTCATGTTCAACCCCTACTGGAACAAATGAACGCACTAAATATATTCCAAACAAATCTTTTTCAAAATATACTTTTCATGTTTAAATATAAACTAAGTCTGGCTCCAGAACATTTTTTTGAAAACAATATAAATAAATACAATACAAGAGCAACAGGCAACTTTAAGATATCTTTTGAAACAACAATACTCTCAAAATTCTCAATTACATATCGTGGTCCATATTTATTTAACAAATAAGTTTCCAAAAACGAATCACTATTAAACTTAAACAACGAACACTCTCTGAAAAAAAAGCTAAAAACTACAATAATCAAATTAAACAACTGTAAGGAATTTTTTTAAATTTGAATAATTAAACAAATAAATGTAACTTAACTTTTTAATACAAATCGATAAAAAAAGATAATATTAATAACAAGGTATATATGTAACACGTACATATATACCACGTATGCAACTGATTTTTTTATGGGTATTACACGTCTAAGAAATAGGTACTCGATGACAAGACTGACTTAAGTCTTCTGCGAGCTTCCTATGATTACAAATAAGTAGTTCTTTGTATCAATCTTACACAAACTTTGTTTTTATCATATTTATACACTAACATTATTTTGAAATGTAGTAAATAAACTTAAAGTGAAACATCTAAACTCTCCTCCAAAAAATCAGCAGAATTATTTTTATTTATTGTATTTTTTATTCTAATTGGAGTAGTATAGAGATATATTTCTCGGATTATTTTTACTTACACGTTATTATATTGTTGTAATTGGTATTTATTTTGTTCATTTTTCGGAGTTGTAAGCAAGTATATTTTTATTTACCTCGTATATTTCGAACTTTACATTTACTGCCAATCAGTGATTGGTTACTTGTAATTACTTTGTAGTTGTAAAATAAACATGTATAAAAAAAATAGATAAATAAATAAAAAATAAGTTCTTGGAACAACAAAATTAAAAAAATTTGTATATGTAACGGTTTGCTGAGGAATTTGCAAGTAAAAGAGGAATTTACAAGAAAATTCATCAGTACTCAAGCGTAAATTGCAGTCATGGCGCATGGGTAGAGTTTTGGCTCAAAACCTTGAGATCCAAGGTTCGACACCGACTCTAGCCCAACAAGCAACATTGGTAAGGAACGAGGCATAAACTTTTTTTATTTCTTTTTTGTGATTCTTGTTTTAGATATCCCTATAGTTTTCTCACAGCGCACTGTGGGGGAGAATTGAACTAGAAAGTCACGCCTCTTTTGTTAGCGATGGCGCGAAACATGTCGTACTTTGCACCTTTCTTTACTTTTTTTTTTAAGAACAAAAAAATATCTGTATGTTAGTAAAGTTGCTATTTTTTTATTAAATTTATTAATTCGAAATATATATAAAAAATTTTTTTCTAATAGATAATTGTATTCTACAAAATTTTTTTTTCAATTATTTGTATTAACATTTCTTAAGTGTAAAAGCTTATTGAACAAAGTTTCTCTTACGAATGTTTTGTTGTATTTGCTAATAACGTATTTACCTTCCTTGCTAAATCTTCGCATAGCTTTTTTCTTATTTCCAATGATTTATTCTCGTAGTCTTCTTTGATAAATATTCCGATGTCCTTGAATTTTTTGGTTTTGTTAAAAATTAATTTTTATTTTAAAAGTCTTATTGTTTTATAACTGTTGAGGATTTTTCTCTTATTTTACCTTTGTTGAAGATTTGTCTTGTTTTATTTTTCCATTCGATGAGCTTTTTCAATTATTATGTACTCCAAAATGCTGAGTTTATTTCTAAAAACAAACTATTATGAGCATTTGCACAATCATTTTAAGTTTCAGAGAGCTTCTAAGTAAATCAGTAAATCCCTAAGTTATTCCGGCGTGAGCTGTATTATAAATCAATAGTTCGTTTATTTAAATTGCTATTTTGGTTATCTATTATACTGTTTATTTGCGCTAGTTTATTTGTAAAGTTTTTTTGGTAGCTTATACTTTTCTTTATATCGTTAATGGAAAATGAAAAAAAAAAAGAAACAAGAGAAAACTACTTTTTTTTCAAAAATGTTAAAATGACTGTAAAAAAACGATATTAACTTATTTGATGAAAATTTAATGATTACGTCATTTGTTGTATACGCCATAAATAGTTTTTCGCCCTGGTTTCTCCTAAAAAGGATAACTAAACATAGATGATCAAAATCTCATGAAATTTTTAAATTTGCAGTTAATTTTAGTAAGTCAATCTATATTAAAAAAAGATTTAATTTTTAAAGGCACCAGGTTGTCTCTCAAATTTGAAGTTTCAAAAAAAGTAAATTGATTATTATGTAAAAATTAGATAATATGGATTGATTTGTGTATTTTGAAAAGGGCTTTGCTTAGATCACTCTAAATTAGACAGAGTAACACAATTTCAATTCAATAACTTCATCCAATCAAATGATATTTTTGTTAAGACATCACAAACACTGTGAAAATTTAAAAGCAAGTAAAACCTTAAAGTAAAAAAAAAAAAAAATGAAATAAAATCTGAAAAAAACTAACCAAAATGCTCACTGACATATGACTCTATTTCTTCTAGTTCGCTATTATAATTAAAACCGTTATTTATTGCAGAGCCGGCAAGTAGGTAATTGAAGGCCCTAGGTAAAGTTCATGTCATGAAATCTCGTATTTCATCACAAAAATTAGGCTCTCGTGACTTTTGGAGAGTTTTTATTAGTATCAGTAATAAGGGCAAATCTGTAATTCCACCTCTCTTGTATGGTTCAAACTTTGTCACCTCAACTAAAGACTTTTCATCAATATCATCTCTTGGTTCCATTATTTGCGTTTTACCCGATATAGCTGTCAAACAGGTTAATCCATTGCTTGACATTCGTATTACTCCAGCTTCTATATCTAAAGGGATTTCCTGCTTAAACTCTTCTATAGCTTGTGGCCTGGACAACATACCTGTAATAGTCTTGCAGAAGTGTTCTGCGAAGCTGTCATCTATACTTTCAAAACTATTCAACCAGTGCTTATCAGAGTATTATTTTCCAGCCTGCTGGAAAGCGGCATCTGTTATCCCTATTTTTAAAAATTCTGGGGAGCAATCCGATTCGTCTAACTACCGTCCCATTAGTATTCTTCCTATCATAAGCAAGGTTTTTGAATCTTTAATTAACAAACACTTAATCTCTTATCTTGAATCTAATAACTTAATTTCTGATTATCAATATGGATTTCGATCATCTCGTTCTACCGCTGATTTGCTAACAGTAATAACCGATAGGTTTTATTGTGCACTAGATAAAGGTGGAGAGGTTAAGGCCATCGCTCTTGACATTTCTAAAGCTTTTGAAAAAGTTTAGCATGCTGGTCTTCTTCATAAGCTTTCTTCTTACGGTGTAACTGGTAACATCTTTAAGATTATTGAATCCTTCCTTTCCAATCGAAGTATAAAAGTTGTCCTCAACAGACTTCACTCTTCTTCTTATTCTGTATCTCCAGGGGTTCCTCAAGGTTCAATCCTTGGGGTTGATATTTGACCGGAGCCGGGTTTGATAAAATATATCCGAGGCCGAAGCCAGGTTTGTGACCGAGGCTACATAAACATTTATACATCCTAAAGTATATTTTTTTATTCAAAATTTATGTTATATTTTGTATATATATGCATATATAAACATCTTTATGATTAATGATTATGATGATAATGATGATGATCATCATCATTATCATCATAATCATTATCGTCATGATCATGATCATCATCATCAACAGCATAAAAGAGGAAGGCTAAAACCAAATGATGACCATTAACATAATGATCATTATAATCATCATCATTATCATCATGGTCATGATCATCATGATTATCATTATGATTATGATCATTGTGATCATGATCATCATGGTCATTATCATCATGATCATCATAGTCATGATCATTATCATTATCATCATCATCATCATCAGGCCTTCCTTTTTTATGTTGTTTATCTCATTTAAACAACCTAAAGCATTTTTTTTTTCTTAACTAAAGCTCATTTATAAAATATGTAAGGCACTTTCTTTAAGTTTTCTTACTTCTACCACTACCATTTTCTACTGAAGCTACTACCTCTCTACATGCTGATACCTAAAATAAGATTTTCTAACAATTGTTGTTTGATATAACTTTTTTTCTAATCTGTATAAGATTATGCCTCCTTTTCTTGTCTTGCGAGAGTCACTCTACACATCCATCTAATCATCTTCTCTTTCGGCAAATACTACATTATATAAATACTAAAGTTTATATAACAATGAAAGAATATTGTATGCCAGTATCTAAATAAATAGCATACATATATGTTTATATTCATAATATGCATGCATAAAATGCATCTGTGGAAGTGGAAGCTTCTTTTACTTCTGAAATAAAAGTTTGAAAACTTTTATTACTTCTCTTTAATTTAAAGTCAAGCCTCAATCTACTCTACATGTTTCACAATTTTTAACAGTTTCTTCATTAAACATTAATAATTTTTTCATCGTTTTTACAAGAACATCTCTCTTAAGAATAAATGTTCTTTTATTATTGCAAGAAGCCAATGAAAAAAAGTCCTGTCTGATGTTAAGCTCTGATATTCTCATTTTAATAAATCTTGTATCTTATCTCAGATGTTAGGTTTTAGAGACTTTAGTTTCGTCTTCAACAAAGTTATTTACTTAAGTAAGTCTAACATTTAATCTTTAATTCATAGGTATAATCTTTTTACTTCTCCCCAGAATAAAGCAGAGTTAATCGCAAAGAAATCTTACTCTAATTTGACTCTTGAATATAATGGCCATACTCTTCCTGACAGTTAAACAGATTAACTCATTGTAACACATTGAAATCAGTCTGGCTCTCAATGCTAAAGTTATTTCTCGATTAAACACTTCTACAGTTTGCTCTCTATAATAGATTTCCATCACAGTCTTTAAAAGTGTTCCCTAGAACTCTCTTCAATTTTTGTTAAACTTTTAAAAAGTGCTAAATAAGTGGTTCTAATTTTTCAAAACTTTAGAAAACACTTTGATCTCTCCAACTATCCTACAATTAGTTTTCACTCTGTTTCTTTATATAAAAGTTTTGAGGTTATTAAATTATTTATTTCTAAATGCAGTAGTAAAGTTATTCTTGAAGGTCTTCCCTCTTCATTATTTCAAGTAACTTTAAGGGTACCACAAGGTTCTATCTTTGCTCCTGTATTATTTCTTATCTACAATAACAATCTTCATGAAATCTAAAGTGCACTATTTGCTGACGACTTAACTTTATACTCTTGTCTAGACTAAAAATCTTCAATTTTTAATTGCTTAGAAAAAGTATCAGATTTTAAATCTCATCTTTCTTCATTAAAAAAAAGGCTTGCAATGGCATATAGATTTTATATCTGGACTTTAAATTCACAATTTTTGTTAGGCAACAAAACTCATAAATTTACTTCAAAAAAATGTTGCAATTTTATTGGCATTCCTATATTGACGAATAACAACCCTCTTACACTCAGACAAAATCTAAAAGCACATTATAAATGTAGTAAGACCTGCTTTACTTTCCAGCTTGAGCCACTCTCCCATTGTTTTATAGTTGCATTCCTTTTTTTTTCTACAAATACAACCATGGTCAATGTTTAAACAAGCATCATCTTTATAACAATAAAACTCATTCTTGCTTGGCTTTTTATTCAACAAGTTGCATCCTTTTACTGTATCTGTCCCTTCATGCTAAAAAAAACTTTTATTAATCCAGTTTTTTTTCCTTGCACATCAAAAAACCCTTATAACTCTTACCCATCTTTATGTTTTCCTTTTTTATGCAACTTACAACTTTTTAAGTCTTCAGTTATACGTTTTCTAGTATTTTAACTTATTTTCTATTTTAAAGTAACTCATAATATAATTGTGGCTGCTTGCAAAGTTAAAAAAATATAAATGTATGCCAGTATTTAATAAATAGTAAATGTAAGATTATTATATATTAAGTATTATAAATTTTTTTCTAGCCCCGGCTATCAACCTCTGCTAAATCCGGGTTTGCAAAAGTCTCACTTTTAGCCGGGGTCCTGGTCCATTTCTAGCGCAAAGAAGCGCCAACTGGGACATTTTATTTGAGATACTCTAAAATGATAAAAAATTAACGCTGTATATTATTAATACCATAATGTCATTGTATTATGAAAGCAGTACATCTGTCTCTTAACTAGACTGATTTTGTATATATTATACAGATTGGTATCTAGATTCATTTTGTATATGTTATACTGATCTATTCTCTCGCTCCATCTGTATATATATCTAATCTAGAATCTATTCTCTCGCTTCATCTGAATAGTATATACAAAATAAAAAATATCGTTGGCACATCAAAAAATGGAGACTAATATATTAGTTTCCATTTTTTGATGTGCCGTCAGGGTTAGGGTTAAAATATTAGCATATGCTACAACACTCAATAGGGTGTTGTAGTATATGCTCATGGCAAAATACTTCTTAGATCCACCTTCTCTGGCCTTTAAAAACTTATTAAAACCTGTAATATATGCGCAGAAAAATCAAGCTGAAAACTGTACAATAACACTTAACCACTAGCAAGTAAAATTATATAATAAATTTAGTCAGGCTTTAGATGGAATACTTATTGCTTCACCTAATTTTTTAAACATTGATCATAGGGTATCAAACTTTAGGACAGTAATCCAAATTTTTTTTTAATTTGGAATTTTTTTTGCTCATCCAAGCTCTATTGTCCAATTATATAAAACTATTGCTGTTTAAACACTAACATATGGTTTTGAGCTTTGTGAGTATATAGAAGTATTAATGAAAAAGCTTAATATTAGTTTTATAAAGAGCATATGATAAAGTATTTATCATTTTCATAAAAGTATCTAAACACGTTATAAGATTTCTTAGATAGTACTTCGCTCAGTTTAGACGGGGGCACATAAAAAATTTGTTATTTTAGTTTACTTGCTTTCTTAATCAAATAATCAGAAACATAAAACATATTGGGAAATCACAAAGAAAAAGGTAAAGCAACTATTTAAAGATAACCTTGGTATTGAAAAAGATATTATAATTGATCGGGCTCATCGAGTGGGAGTAGCTAATGATAAACGAGAACGAACTATTGTCTTGAAGCTCCGGGATTACGAGGACAAAAAAACAATTTTGGAAAGAGCAACAAAATTAAAAGGAACTAATATCTTTCTAAATGAAGATTTTAGTTTTACCACGCGAAAAATTCGAAAAGAACTTTTTGATCAGGCGAAGATACATCGTCAAAATGGCTATTTTGCAAAAGTTGTTTACAACAAACTAATTGTTCACGAATTTCGAGAAAACACCCGCAACACAGATGTTATTCCGACATGCGTAAACGAGTAAGCGTTTTGAGTATTTTAGTTTTTAATTATATTAAATATTTTTAAATTATACATTTTTAAAAAATGGCAGCGCTTTTTCCACAGAAATTAGATTTTCACAATTTAAATTTAGACTTTTTTGAGGACAACTTTATAAATAACCTATCAGAAGAAAATATAAATATTTTTCAAGAAACTCAAATGAACTTATATTTTTTATATTTTATATTTATATATTTATTAAACACCCACTATACAAGTATACAAGGTAAATTAGAGTTTTATACATGATAATTATAAAAATCCTTGAATTATTATTATTTTATTATTATCATCTAGGAATATTTTTTTCAAGAATATCCTTGAAGATTGTTCTTTGTTCTTTTGAGTTCCAGCATTCAACTGCACATTTTAGAGTTTGAAGATCCGTTTCAGGAACTAAATTTTTTAAGCCAATAATTTTTATTTTTTTTTTACTTTGAATTATTTTCTCCAGATTTAGTTCATGTTTATTACACAAACCCTTGATACTATCTAAAAAAGGTTGTGGGGCTGTTTTGTTTTCCGGCTGCGACTTAATAATATCAAATGTAATTTTATTGTTCATCAGGCTAATAAATAAGTTGAGCTTGTTTTGTTGTATAGTTATTGATATATCTTCAATAAAGAATAAGGGATGAATATAATTTTTGCTATGTTTTGAAACGTTGAGGAGTGACTTGAGTGCGTTTCTTCCAACTATATTAAGCTTTTGCATTAATACCTTTTTATGTTCACAAAGCTCAAGACCATATGTCAGTGTTGGGACAGCCAAAGTTTTATATAGCTGGACAATGGAGTTTGGGTGAGCAAAACGAATTCCTGATTGAATTAAAGTTTGGATTACTGCCCGGAAATTAGATATTCGGTGATCAATGTTTAAACTATTAAGTGAGGCAAAAGGTGAACTTTTTGTATCCCATGTAAAACCTAGGTGATTAAGTTTATCATGAAGTTTTATTTTTTTGTTGTTGAGAGTTATTGTGCAGTTTTTAATTTGCTTTTTTCCGGTGAGCAAGAACTCGGTTTTGTCAGCATTCAATTTTATACAGTTTTTGTGTGTGTACATATTACAGGTATTAAGAAGCTTTTGTAGGCCAGAAAGGGTGGAGCTAAGGAGTATAATGTCATCAGCATATGCTACAACACCCGTATAGTTTCCATTGATTGATGTACCTACGGTGCTTTCATTTTGTAAGGTATCTAGTAGGTTTTCGGTGTAAATGTTATACAAATATGGCGAGAGAATAGATCCCTGTCTCACTCCTTCCGTTAGATAGAATGGATATGATTTGCAACCTAGATAAGAAACAGAAGCACTACTTTCATAGTATAATGATGATACGGTATTAACAATATATAGAGGGAGTTTTTTATCATTGTAGAGTCGCTCAAACAGAATGTCCCAGTTACAGCTGTCAAACGCTTTTTCAGCATCGAGGGAACAGAGATAGACGGGTGAGTTGTTGTTGTTGTAGTGTTTAATCGTTTCACTAATAACAAATTCGGCGTGTAGGGTTGAGCTATTTTTAGTGAAACCGAATTGAAGAGGATGAGTTTCTTTTATTTCTGGACAGATTAGTAGGATAAGATATTCCATTAGTTTCGTAAAGATTGGAATGATGCTAATGCCGCGGTAATTATTTGGATCAGTTAGTGATTTTTTATATGATTTAGCGAGTGGTATTATAAGTGATGTAGACATCGATTTTGGGGTCTGCCCATGATTAATAGAAAAATTAAAGAATTTTCTGAGCCATTCTGTTAGTGCTTCACAGCTCGCATTCTTTAAATGTTCAGCTGAGATTCCAAAAGCGTCTTTGGATTTGTTTAATTTAAGGCGAGAAATAACCGTTTTTATATTTTCATCTGATATTATTACCTCGTCGAATTTTGTACAAGGTGGAATTTCAAAATTTGAAGAGGTATATGTGATTGCTTTAGTGTTTAATCGATTTTCAAAACTGTTGGCAAATTCTTTCGTGATTGAGTCTTTATCTTTTTTATTATTTATGGTGTACAATTTCGAGTTTGCTTCGTTTTTTATATTTTTGAAAGTATTCCAGAAATTTTTTGGATTTGTATTTTTTAACTTTTCGATTTTTATGTATTTTTTGTACAGGTTTTTGTTTTGAGCATTTTTGATAGCATTGCGGAAATTTTTTCGAGCCATCCGGTATCGAATAAAAATTTGAGAGTTTGAATCTTTTAGGAACCCATTTTCCCGCCATTTTTTAAAATAAAATGAAAGAATATCTTTACTGCGGCTTAACTCGGGTGTCCACCAAGATTTTGAATGCAAAGACGGTTTTTTCCCGAATAAATATTGACTAAGTGCTTCAGATGCAGATTTTGTAATAACAGTATATACCTTGATAAGTTCTTCGTCGTAATTTTCATTCGTAAAATTGTGACGATTAAAATTAATATTTAAGCAATTGTTATATAGTTGTAAAAAATCATTGTTATTCCAGGCATAATTTGGAATGCTATAATTTTCTGATTTTTTGTGATTGTTTTCTTGAGAAGATTGTCCGATAATTCCAATTTCAATCGATACTGGTAAATGATCACTCATATTTTGAGATAAAAAAGGAATTACGAAACAATTTGAGTACAGAAGAGACGTATACCTTGAGAGAGCTATGTGATCTATGTAAGATGCGTTTGGTAATGTATTATGGCGATACGTTATCTTAGGTCCAGAGCCTTTTGTTACGTCCACTAATTCAAGTTCATTCGACTTAATAAAATCTGATAAAACCACGGAGTAGTTATTTTTCATATAGCTAGCTCTCTTTAAAAAATCATATATTTCGTGAGGAAAAGATTGAAAGTCCCCAAGAACAATAAATTCAGCAACACCCTCGTAGTTGTTGATAACACCGGAAATTATATCCAACTGACTCTTGTATTCCTCCAGCGATGTTTGATTATTGCGCGACGATGAGAGATAAATGCCAATAATTATAATATTAGTCTGATTTTTTTTAAGATTTATTGCGAAGATGTGATCATCTTCATAAAGAATAATAATGTTTTGAAACAAATGTTTCCGAATAAAAAACGCGTTTCCGCCAAACGGCCGACCCTGCTCATGTTTGTTAGCCTGGTGGAAAAATGAAGAATGGGTATTTTTATAGATATTTTTTATTATAAAATGTTCTAGTTTCGATAACCAGTGTTCACATATAAAAGTTATGTCATGAGAGAGAATCAACGATTTAGTATACTCAATGTTGGACTTTAGACCGTGGCAGTTAAAAGTACATAAATTAAATGTTGTTGTTGGAAGTTTTTCTTCCTTTAAAATATTCCCTAAATCCATTTTGATCTATGAGAATCTTCCTGGTTTCCGTTAGTTTCCAGATTTTGAAATATTTTAGTATATAAACGTTTTTTTCGGTATGGTTTAACTATTATATTGTTATCCCATAAAGCAGGGTTAAATATTATATTTTTTTCTGTGTTGTTTACGGAAACTTTGTACGATCTGTTGTATTCATTTTCTTTATTCAATATAACAGATAAGGGGGTGATTCCTATTTCTGTTTCTAAATAGTTTTTAAAAAGTTCTTCATTGATTTGATTGCTTATTCCTCCGACAAAAATGTCAAATTTACGAATTATTCTTTCACCTGCAATTGTTTTATTTTCAGAAATTTTTGTTCCGAAAACAGGCTCTGAAGTTCTATGTTTTTTTACTAATGGACAATTTTGTGTTTTGTGATTAGATTTACTATTTCGGCACACTAAAGTAAAATTATTTTCGTCATTGTTGGTGTTTGATGCGCGTAGTTTGTTATCGATTTTGGTTTTTTCGTTTATATTTGTGGTCAGTATTCCATCGATTTGTGGTCGATTTGTGATTGAGTGAGTTTGAGCAACTACATTTGCGAATGTTTTTAATAGTCGCGGTTTGTACTCAGCATTTTTAAGAGGCTTATCGTGCGTTTTTTGAGTTAGATTTTTTTTAGCACCTGTGTTGGTTATTTTATTTTCACATTGCGAATAACCATCAATCTTTAATTTCGATATTTGACTGTAAGAGACTTCGGCTGTAAGAGAATTCGGCTGTAAGAGACTTATATCCAATTCCGAATGTCCGTTTTCTATCTTAAGGTTTTCAATAATTTTAGTTTGGAAAATTATTTTTTCTTTCAACAGTATGAGTTCTTCTTTAATTTCTTTATTTTCCTTTTGAATTTCTTTTGAAATATGTAACAACTCTTTTACTGATTTACTTAAAAATCTATCACTAGACAGAGTGTCCACATTCTTTGTTGAGATAATTACCTTAACGATTTCTTTGTGAAATTGCTTTTCACATAAAGTTATTGAGAGTATATAAATATCTTCTAAACATAAACTTGTTTTATATCTTTTACGAAGATTCTTTTCAACAGGATTTGTAAGGTCTAGCGTTATGTTTACCTCACTAAATTCATCTGCACAAAATGTCTCAATAATTTCGGCAAATAATCGCTCTCTAAGATTTCGAATTGAGTTTTCTGAGATTGGGCTCATATTTGAGATAACTAAGTCTTTTGGATGAGAACAAATTTCCTCAATATTTTTCAAAAAATTTTCTTCAAAAGTATAAATATCACACTTTAAATAGTTAAACATCTCCTCGATTGATCGTGGTGCCATATTGGTTTTATAGACAATTCTTTTTCAAGTAGCGTTTTATTGATAAAAAACCATATTATAAAAAAACTTTATATTATTTTATTATCGGTTTTTTTTTTTTTTTTCTCTCTGTAAAAACACGCCTTGCTTTCTTGCGTATGTTTTTGCGTTTGTTAAAATTTCATTTTTAATTAACACACCGTATTAACACACCAACATTTCTTAATTAACACACCGTATATTGATCCTTTTGAATTTAAAGTAATAGCAGATGATGGCTCATTTTCTGTATTACACATAAACATTAGAAGCATGCAGCAAAATTTTGATAAACTTAAAGAATTTTTAAATATTTTAAACTACACGTTCGACATCATATCTATTTCAGAGACTTGGCATGATACAGAAAGTTCTCTTGAATTAAATTCTAATTATATATTACCATTTTATAAACTAATAAGTCAATCAAGAGGAAATGGGAAAAAAGGAGGAGGATTAGGAATTTATGTCTTAGAAAAGTATGCTTTCAAGATAAAAAATATACTATGCTTTTCAAATGATAACTATGAAAGCCTTTTCATTGAAATTATTAATAAAAAATACCGAAACATTTTAGTTGGATGTGTTTATCGTCCACCGAGTGGAAAAATAAAAAATTTCGAAACCTTTATCAAAAATACGATTATGAAAATAAATAAAGAAAATAAGACTTTATATATAACTGGTGACATAAATCTTGATGCTCTTTCTAACACAAAATTTCCAAAAATAAAATCTTTTTTTGATATGCTTTTTAAATTTAATGTCTTGTCAACTATTAATAAACCAACGCGAGTAACAAAAACCTCTGCAACAGCAATAGACAATATTTTTATCAATAATTATTTAGAAACGACATTTGAAACCGGTATATTTTTGACAGATATTAGCGATCATTTCCCGATATTCATAAAAATAAAAAACTTTAAATCTATGTCTGATTGTCATTCAAAAATTATACATTTAATAAAACGAAATTTAAAATTGAGTAACACTAATAAATTAACAAGTAGACTAAAACAAGAAACATGGAACAACGTATATAAATGTAAAGATACTAATGAAGCTTACAATGCCTTTTTAAGTACATTTTTGGAGTACTTTAATGAAACCTGTCCAAAAGAGATAATAACAACTAAGTCAAAAGCAATTGCTAATCCGTGGATGGATAAATCGTTATTAAAGTGCTCAAAAAAAAAACAAAAACTCTACAATAAATTTTTGAAAAATAGAAACAATGATAATGAAAAAAATTACAAAAATTATAAATTTTTTTATCAAGATCTCATTAAAAATGCAAAAAAAAAATATTACAGTAATCAAATTAACAAATGCAAATTTGATAGCAAAAAAACATGGTCCATCATTAATCTCATAATGGGAAGAGAAAAACTAAATTCACCTTCTCTTCCTAAACGAATTGTTATTGAAAATAACGATATATTTTGTCAAAAACTAATTTCAGAAGAATTCAATAAATATTTTACAAATATTGGTCCTAATCTTGTAAATAAAATTGTACCAACATCTGTATCATTTAAAACCTATCTTAAAACCACGAATAACGTTACCATGCTTGATTATGAATTAGGCTATGAAGAATTAGAGGCAGCCTTTGCCTCCTTAAAAAAAAAAAAGGCTCCAGGATTTGATGAGATATCTAGTGATATAGTTATTGCAAACAAACACAGTCTTAATAGACCCCTGATTCATATACTTAAGCTCTCATTAAATTCTGGGATATTTCCGGATGTACTTAAATTGGCAAAAGTAATTCCATTATACAAATGTAATGATCACTCTGACATTTCAAACTACAGGCCTATATCAATACTTTCTGTATTTTCAAAACTCTTCGAACGTGTAGTTTATAATAGAATCTATGATTACTTCATTAAAAACAATTTTTTTTACCCAAATCAGTTTGGCTTTCAAAAAAATCTCTCTACAGAACATGCAATCATTGAAATAGTAAATCAAATAACTAATGGTTTTGAAAATAATAAATTTACTTTAGGAGTGTTTCTTGATTTATCAAAAGCATTCGATACAGTGGACCATTGCATTCTATTAGATAAATTAAGGCATTACGGAATAATAAATAAAACTTATTATTGGATTAAAAGCTATCTTACAAACAGAAAACAATATGTAAATAATGTCCAATCTGGAGTATTAAATGTCATATGTGGAGTCCCGCAAGGATCGATTCTTGGTCCACTTCTTTTTCTAATATATATAAATGACTTTTGTAATGCATCTTTAAAAATGAACTCGGTCATGTTTGCAGATGACACAAACTTATTTCTCACCAACAATGATATCAAGAAACTATATGCAGACATGAATATTGAATTGTGTAAAGTAAACAACTGGTTTAAGGCAAACAAACTCTCACTTAACGCTGAGAAAACAAAGTATATACTATTTCACAAAAAAACACAAGAAGAAAACCTTCCTCTCAAGTTGCCTAACCTATCTCTAAATGATAAACTAGTAAATAAGCAATCCAATATAAGATTCTTAGGAATCATTGTTGATGAAAAATTATCCTGGCTTCCACATATAATATATATCCAGTCAAAAATCACCAAAATAATAGGTTTGATGTATCGAGTTCGCTCCTACGTCAATAAAAATAGTCTTAAATTAATCTACTTTGGGCTAATTCATAGCCTCATCAGCTATGCAAACATTTCATGGGCAAGTACTCAAGCGGCAAAGATTAAAAAAATTTATAGTCTTCAAAAACATGCCTGCAGAATCATTTACTCAAAAAATAGGCGTGAACACGCTAAGCCTTTAATGAAAGATATGAAAATGATGAATGTGTTTGAAATAAATATCTACCAGCATTTAATTTTCATGTATCGTTATAATCACAATATCTCTCCTATAAGCTTTAATAACAAGTTTAAAACAAATAAAAATGATAGCTATAATCTTAGAGCGAATATGTCCAACACATATAAACTGCCTCGGATAATAAACAAATATTCAGAGTACAGCATTCTATATCGAGGTCCAAAAGTATGGAATACTTTTCAAAAAGGATTCAAAGGTACGGTAAATTCGTTAAGTTCATTCAAGTTTTTAACAAAAAAAGAAATTTTTAAAATATAAGAAACGTTTTTGGTTAATGATACTTTGAATAATTTCTCATAAATCTGTTTTTGTTTTATTTCTACTTTTGTTGGTTGCTTATCAATTTTATTAGCGAATTACGCGTTTTATTACGATATTTTATTGAAATTTTATTACGCATATTGTAACATATTACGATATTTTTTTGAAATCTTGTTATAGGGGCTCTATGAAAAGATTGTGATAACGTACTGTCATCCTCATCTTCTTTGAGCCCCTATCTGTTTTACTTATTTTATTTATTCAAATTTTATATAACCAATTTTTAAAATCTTATATAAAATAAAAACAGACAAACAAAAAAAAAAAAAAAAAAAAAAAAAAAAATATTGTGCTTAACAATATTATTAAAATTTTATTAACAATTCTTATCATAATCATTTTTATCTCGCTATTACCTTTTTCTCCAAATTATCATCATGAGCATCAAACAAGCCAAACTATTTTTTAAGGGGAGAGGGGCATTTTTAACTTATTTCCGATGATTCAACATGGCGATAATTCAACATTCAACAATTTCCTACATTAAAAATATGTTGCATGCATTTGTTTGGTATTAACTACAATATACGAATAATGAATTTCCACTAACAACTATTAAAAGCTTACTAAATGCCTAAAGTTTTTAGTGAAAACTCCTATAAGTTATTGGGTCACTTTACTATATAAGAACTATGCCGAGGGTGCGATAAAAACAATAGTAACCAGTCTTCTGTTAAGTTATGCGCAACATTATGATCTCCTGACCGTAAACGTCTTAGGCCACTTTTGATTTGTTTTGAAAAATCGCATATTAAGCGGTATCGAAGTACTTATCTTGGTGCTTTTGTATTGGTATTCAGGCTTTTTAAGCAAATGACAAGTGAGTTTTATATATATATTTTTTAATCCATAATATTAAAAAAAAAATTTTTCAAGATTTTTCTCTAACGATGCCAATTTTTAGAAATAAAGATAAAAAAAGCCTTTCCATATGGCAGTAATATATATTATATAAATATATTGTATAAAAAAGATAAGAAAATATAAAAAAATATTTTCCTGTTTTCATCAAATAATTTCATTTTCCGTACAATTTCACTAAATTTGAGTTTGTGTAAAGTTTAAATAACTTATATTATGGCTCATTATAAAAACTCAAATTAACTTTTAGATTGTTTAAGTAAAGTAAAGCCTAAAATCTAAAATAAAAGTTTTTTCAAGTTCATAACATTATTTATTCTGTAAATTATACAAATAAACAAGCAATTTATGTAATATTGATTTAAAAAGAATAATTATTTAAAAAAGATTCATTTAGTTGATTACTATATCTTTATAGTAAAGCTGTTCTTTTTTATGTAACACCATTATTTTTTTACTACAGAGCAAATATAATATATAGTATAATGCTTTTTACTTTTAACAGTTTAATGAACAACAGTAGTATTTTTTAATAAAATTAGAAAATTAAAATATAATTAAAAAAAAAATCCAGTTATTTTATGTTTGCTAAATTTAATCACTTATTACTTTCAAAAGAGTAAAACAGTTGAAATGAAAAAATGAATCAACTGAATCAATCTAAAAATATTCAGCTTTTTTTTTGTTCATTTTCGTGATAAATTTTTGTGTGTGGAAAAATCTATAAGTTTTTAAAGTTATTTGTTTTCACTTTTTTAAAATTAGTGTTGTGGCGCATTTTTACTAGGTTATATTTTCATAGTTTTTTTTTCAACATTTTGCCTGTTTATGATACATAAACATTATTTAGGTAGAATGTTGACAAAGTAAAATGTCCTATAATTTATTTGTACTCTAATCTTCTGCTGGAGTTCTTTTTCGCGTTATTTAGGTATTGATTTATCAGTTTTTAAATGATTTGGGGTTAATGTTTTTAGTTTCAAAGATATTAATGAATGTAAAAATAAAATTGAGACTCTTTCAAGGTAGTTACAGAGAGTATTTATTCTTGCTCTAATATATCTACCCTTCAGGATAATTTTTTGTGGATATATAAAGGGTTATTTTAGCAATAAAAAGTTCATCAAAATTTAAAGAAAAAAAAAATCTCTATCTTTTTTTTTCTTTAAATTTTGATGTTTAAAAAAAGAAGTAGGAATCATCAATAATAGCTTTAAACAAAAATGCTTTTTCGACTGCATGTTACATGTAATGCATGGTTACATGTATGTCTGGTTTCATGTGCGGATGGTTGCATTTAATGCATAGTTACATGTATGCATGGTTAGATGTATCTATGTTAAATATATGATATGTAGTAAAAATATAGTCAGATTTTTGTCACAGAAATGATGTTAGGCCAGTTTGCATTGTAGAAAAATTATGTTTTAAGGAGGCAATCAAAGAGATCTTGCTCGTGCTAAAAATTTAAAAAAACAACAAGAACTTCAAAAGTCACAAGGATCGAAAGATTATCCGAAGAGAAAGGAAAGGTATTTTAAGTCTGTTTTTTTTATATTTTATATATAGTTATAATTTTTCTCCAAGTAAACAATTTCAATTCTGTTAAATATTTTTTATGAAAAGGTTAATTTAACAGAGTACTTGATTTAAAGTGTATTGATTTTACTATACTTAGTTTTTTATTATAAAAAAATGTTATACTATTTAATTTTTTTAGATTAACCAAAAAACTCTTTATTTTTGTAATAAAGTAAAGTAAAGGTTTTTTGGTAAATTATAACTATAGTTAATTAATTAGTATTTTTAATTTAACTTGTTAAGCCTAATCAATGATTATAGACTAAATATTGAAATTATTTTTTGATAATAAATAATATTTGAAATTTATTATAAGTTATACATTTATACATTACTTTATTAAAAGTTTTATTAAAAAGTAATGTTTAAATTATAACCTATACAATATAATTTTTTAAATATAAAGTAATGCTTAAATTACAACCTTATAATAAATTATAAATGTATTTTCCTGTATTTTACTATATTGTTTACTTTATGGAAGCTAAAAATAAAACAGTTTTCTTTTTTTTTTTTTAATTCGTTGCCTTTTTTTTTTTTACACTTAAGAATAATGATGGTTAATTCAAATAAAAATAAAAATAAAAATTAACAATGTTTGAATTAACTATGTGTTGTAAAAGCATTTTTCTTATGTAAAAATTTTTTTCTCCATTATTACAAAATCTAAAATATTGATACATCATAAGCCTAGTTATCAGTGGCAAAACCTTATTTTTAATGAAGATGCTAAGAAATTTCAATTAAGAGGAAAAAAAATTCTAGGTTATGAAGATTGAAAAGTTTAAAAGTACTTGTAAATCAAGAATTTTACAATGACTAAAATAAAGCTTATGCCAAACTAACACACTTTTTAGATTAAAGGCTTTTTATTATGAGATTCGCTTATGATAGGGATATAGAAGCATTTAAAAAAATAAATCGTAAGTTAACTTTTTCTGAAACGCATTTATAAGTTCTATTCTTTTAAAACACAGACTTATGAAATTTACAGAAAAGTTTTTAAATTTGCCAAATCAATACTAATGGTACGGATGAATTTTTAATATTCATACCAAGCCTATATCTTAACTCAATATTGAACAAAATAAACTGTTAGAGATCAATTCTTCATGTTTTCCTCAAAGGCTTAGACAGTTTCAATATACTTTGAAAATTGTACAAGAGTTGATGATGAAACTGAAAAAGAAATCAATTATATAGATTGTTACTTTATGAATATTCCTACATAATACAATAATGCCATAAATAGAGGTGACTAAGAAAAATGGAAAAATGCTATGAATGAAAAAATCCAAACAATAATAAATGTCCCTTATATTTTGAGAGAGCTTCCATTTATAAGAAAATGTACCTGAGAAAAGATATGATAATAAAATTAAAGGCAACAATGATACAAGTTTAAAATACTTAAACAGCTATGCTACATAGTCAGATATGTTATAAGCCAGATATGGTCCTACAAGCAAACAAAAGGGATTAGTTGTTTAGAAACTTTTTTATCTATTTTTTTCATCCGCTAGCATGAATTGTAATGCAACTTTCTACTCAATACAACCTTATTTTGCACCAAATGGATTTTAAAAGTGATTGTCATCATGCCCCAAACGAGCGTGAAATTTATGTTCAATATATTCATAAAACCCTTGGTTATAAAAAAATTCACAATAACAAACAAATAGAATGCTTTAAAACAAAATAGTAGAACTTTGTAAAATTGATTGAAATTAAAATAAATGTTTCTAAATGAAAGGTTTAGGCCATTCAAAGTTAAGAATTTAATTTGACTAGCAACATAATTTATATTGATTAGCAATAGCATAACTATGAATCAATCAGATTACTTGCACAACATTTTGACAAAAAATAACAACAACAGTAAATAAAAAAATTTTTACCAATTGCAAACCAACTTCAAATCCATATGAGCAAGTTCTTTATTTTTACCATAATTAGTCTGCTGGGTTAAATGATTCAGACAGAAAAATATATCAAAAAATAGATAGTAGTCTTCTTTATGTAATGGCTTGTACTAGGCCAGATATTTGTTTCTTCATTAAATGATATGTACTAAATATAAGCTTTTTCTAAATTATCTCGCATTTATTAAAATCAAATAATGATGGCTTCAATTAGTTTGAAAAGCTGATGAGTTAAAGTTTTATGCATTCTGTGATTTTGATTAGGATCCTTAGAAGATTAGCGTATTATATAAGGTTATTGTTTTTTCCTGTGTAAAGATGGATCTGTCCTAACTTAAAAGTCAAAGAAGCAAATAAGTTTTGCATTGTCTGCTTGTAAAACAAGATTTCTTTACACACCACTGTTTAAAGATGTTTGATTGATTTAAACATTGAGTTGATTACTTTAAAGACAATGATTGTCCTGGAGTGGCAATTACAGCTACAATGCCGCAGAACATTAAGACTGTATGGCAACTTATCAACAACTATCTGTAACTTTTTTTACATTAACTTAAGCTTAAGAATTGTTACACTACAGTACCATTAAAAGAATCATTCTTGAACTTTCTTTATCTTTAAAAACTTGTATCATAATAGGTTACCACTCAGCCTACAATAACTCAAAAAGCAAAGTGAAATAAAAGCAAAATTATATGGAAATATAAAATAATTTAAGTGGAAATATAAATTATATTATGCTGAAATATAAACTAAAAAATATGGAAAAATAAATTAAGACAAGAACATCAAGATAAGAAAATAATGAAAGAAAATAAATAAGAAAATAAATGTTGTACAAACCTTGTAGAATCTCTGGATCTAATAACTCAGGCAATTGAAGATAATATACCCGTAGATACTAAAGTATATATAAGTAAGTTATATTAAATAAAGCCATTCTTTGAATTTTGCTTTTTTTTGGGGAATCCCAGAAAAGGAATTATCAGACAAGGCAAAATTGAGCCTAATCTATTAAGCTATAATCTCACTAAAGATTTTATCTTGTCCAAATAACCTTAATCACTTACATTCATTTTTTGATTTGTATTTTGTCTCTGACCTTATCTTATACTCAGTTTCTCCTCATTCTCTTTTAAAAGGCTCAGATCATGCTATGATCTTACTCAAACGTTTATCTTGAACTTTTTCTACATCTGACTCGCCCTGCATTAGTTACTTCTATAAGGCTAACTAGGACTAAGGCTAGGCTAACTATTGATTCTAGGATAACTAGGATTCTTAAGGATTTAACTAGGATTCTTTTTCTGATTTTCTTTGTATTAGTCTTCGGGTTAATATCTCAAATCTTCGGTCTCAAATCTTCGGTCTCAAATCTTGTCTGTTTCAATTTAAGCTGTCTATGATTTTGCCCTTATGCAGCTGCTGTTTTTAATTGTAATTATTTACTGCGTCTTTTACACAAGAACAATTCTTTAAAGAATAAGGGCTTTATCATTGCAAGAAGTTGATGCAAAAAAGTTTCATTTGATGCTAAGTTCCTCTATTCTCAGATTATTCAATCACGCATTTTATCTCAAAAGTTTCATTATAGCGTCTTATGGAAAATCTTTAACAATGTAATTAACAAAAGTCTAGCATACATGGGTCTGATCTTATTACCTTTTAAAAATAGCACAGAACTGTTTGTATAGAACATTTTCTATAATTCATCTTTTAAATGTTATGATCATGCTATACCTGTCATCCCAAAGAAATTGTTGTTAATCCGCTGTTTAAACATTCAATTTGCTTTTGCTTCCATTGCTTGAGTTATTTCTTATTTAAAAAACTCTTATACAGCGTGGTCAACATTTCTGTCACTAAAATTCTCAATATCTCGAACTCTTATGGATCTGGTAAAGAAGTTTGAGATATTGAGAGGATTTTAGCTCAAACAAGTGCGAAAGGGACCGGAAATAAAGCTTGAGATTCACAAAAGTTCGAGATATCGAGAGTCAACTGAATCTTACAAAAGTGTTCTTCAGAGCTTTCTTTTATTACTCTCTTGAAACCATCAATGGTTCCAGTTTTTTAAAATTTGGTGATTGCTTTGACTCCCCCAATCATCCCCCAATCAGTCTCACTATTATTTGCAATCAATCTCACTATTATTTGCAAACTTTATCAATATTTAATTAAAAATCTCATTTTGATTCAAATTCTACAACTTAATCTCTGACAAACAATATGGATTTCATTTATCTTGTTCTACTTTAAACTTATTTACTGTTATAACAGAAATGTACTGTTGTGCATTAGATGGAAGCAGTAAGGCAAGGGCTATTGATGTTAAGATATCAAAGCCTGGTCTTTTAAAAAAAAACTCACTTCGGTGTATTAAAGATGTCCCTGATGACCTTTTATTCTACGCTCCTTCATTTCAAGTAATTTTTAAATACCCCCTAAGTGCAAGTAGAAGTTACTCAATTCCTGTCTATTAATACTTAGAGATATTAAAAAAAAAAACTTAAGGGGTTATACCCTTTAGTTTAGTTTACACTAAACTTCAGAATTTTGAAAGTTAAAAAGTTGTATTTTGACTTCGTGGTCAAAAAATGAATCAAATTGTAAGTTTTTTGTTATTTATTTATAAGGTTTGAATTAAAGAATGTTTGCTGTAAAAAATTTTTTGAGGAGTTCACTTTTTTTTTAAAAATTTAAATTTATTAAAAAGTTTTAAAATTTGTTCAACTGAAGTTGTTTGGATCATATGAGTTTAAATTACAGAGATTCTACTGTACGTTAAAAACATGTTTACCTTATTTTTAGCTGCCGAGTCTGAGATAGAAAAATTCACAATAACACAAACCAATATCTCCA
The DNA here is from genome assembly GCF_038396675.1 of Hydra vulgaris. Classification (NCBI taxonomy): domain Eukaryota; kingdom Metazoa; phylum Cnidaria; class Hydrozoa; order Anthoathecata; family Hydridae; genus Hydra; species Hydra vulgaris. Next base: position 52,745,664 of record NC_088932.1, on the reverse strand, counting down.
CACAAAAAAAATCTTTTGCTATTTTTCTAAGAAATCTTGGACATTCTAAACAACTCAAAAACATTCTGTTTTTATTTTGACATTGATGGTTATTTATTTGTAAAATAGATGACTTTCTTTTGAAGTCCTTTAAAGCTTTTTATTGTTGGATGTTATAATTTGAAATTAATTGTTTTTGTTCATTTTATAGGGATTCAGATATTATGCGTCAAAAGCAAAAGATGGCCGAGGAAAAAAAAATGACTGAAGCTGGAGGGGGTGACCAAAAAAGCAAGTAGTTTTTACAGTTTGAATCTGCAGGATATGTTGATATAAGCGAATTAATTAAAGAAGTTTTTCTTTTCAAAAGAAATGGAGTATTGTTATAATTTTTTAGTAAATTTATGTTAAATATTTGTATTTACTTGATAAGTTTGGAGTAAGCAAGTCTTTTTTTAAAAGAAAAGTTGCGAGTTTTACCTAATATTTTCAACTTATGCGATATCTACGATACATGCACCAGTATTATTGACCAAAATAAAATTACATAAAACATTTTCGATGAAAAAATTGTTTATCTGTGCTTCGGACATTTTTTTACGGTCTGCAGCATCTCGAGTTGTTTGTTTATTTATAGCTTGGTGCTTCTATTTATATTGAGTCGTTGTAGTTTTTTTCAATGAAATAATAAGTGTTCCTTCTGATTATGACTAAGTGTTCCTTCTGATTATGATTTTTATAGTTACCATTGTTATGTGAGTGAATTAATTTTTTTGTTATAGGTTTTTAGGAATCGTCTTTAGTTTCAAATCTAGAAAAATCTTCCTTTTTTTGTTTTGTTTTGAATAAAACAGTGTCTAGCCAAACGTAAACCCTTTGTTGATTTATTTACACTTCATTGCGGCTATTCCAATTTATGTCAGTTGATTTATGTCGACAGTTGATTTATGTCGACAGTTGATTTATGTCGACGATGATGCGACCGTAGATTGCAGCTACGGCTCGATGAAAAAATAATTAAAATAAAAAATTGATAATATAAAATGATAATAGTTATTAGGCATACAATGTATACTTCGAATTAAAACACAAAATATTTTTAAAATAAGAACAATCTGCGCAACGATTGGAACCCGCAACCCTGCTTCCGCACATCAAGCGATAAACACGACACTACACTAGCTCTGATTTGTTACCTTAAAACTATATAGAGTAGATTAGGGTATTATGAGCACCTTAAGCAAAACTTGAAATATTTTCAAAAATAAATATGCTGGATTCAAAATTTTTGCAATTAAGCAATTTTGAGGGATCACTACTCATGATCCACATAGATATTTGGGCACCCGATATTGTTTCTTAAAAACACAGAAGTTTTAAAAAAGTAACAAAAGTGCTCATATTACCCAGACCACTGGGTAATATGAGCACTTTAAATTAGCAAAAAAAAAATAACATTAAGTAAAAAAATACCAACCTGACAATTAGAACTAATTTGTGGAATATAATGATTCGTTATTAACAAAACTTATTAAAATTAAAATTTCTACCACTATTATTATTATTATTTTTTTTTTTGAAGATATACTACTTTGTTTTAGACCAAAAAAAAAATTAGTTATTTTTTCAATTTTATTAACTCAAACCTTTAAACGATAAAATTACAAATTTTTTGAATTTAATTTACAAAAAGATATTAAGTATAGTTTAGATATTAAAAAATTTTTACTATGATTTGTTTTTATTCAAAAATAAACTAAAACCGTTGCAATTTTAGGATTATAAACTAGGTAATTTCAACGAAAAACACTAGGTAATTTGAGCATGCTCATATTATACAAAAATGGTATCTTTAAATAAAGTCAAAACTAAATGTTTCTATGCATTGTCAAACAAAAATGAAACGGTTTCTAGCTGACATATTTTTCTTTATAAAAAATTAAGTTTTATTATATTCGCAGCATAAGAAATAATAAAAAACAGTCTTAGTATTTTTGAGTTTTTAGTATTTAATTATCTTTAAAATCGGAATTTTTTTATCAAAATTAAATTAAAATGAGCAATGCTGATGTTGTTTCAATCGTAATGGTGAGAGAACTACTGAACTTACAAAAAGAGACGATATTATCGTTCTTTACAGAAACAGTTAAAATGATTAATATAAAGTTTGATTCAGTTCAAAAAAGCATTCAAGAAGAAAGGATCTTGACAATATCAAAGCTGGCTTGACATTCGTTGCCTTCCTGCAACGATAAGGTTAAAAGTGTAAATGAAAAAATTAGTAAAGTTAAAGAAGAGTTATCCAGCGTAAAGATAATACAGGGAAAAATTTCGACAGACAACAACAACCTAAAGCTAAAATCTGTTGATGCAGAGGATCGAAATCGAAGGAACAATTTGCGTATTGATGGTTTGCCTGAGAGTAGAGATAAAAAAGATTGGGAAAAAACCAAAGAAAAAGTAAGGAAATTATTTGCTGAAAATCTTAATATTAAAACAGAAATCAAAATAGAACGAGCGCATAGAGTGGGAGTTTCGAACGAAAATCGCGAACGAACAATTGTTATGAAACTGCATGACTACGAGGACAAAAAAACGATCACTGATAACGCATCGAAGCTAAAAGGTACCAATATTTTTTTTAATGAAGATTATTGTAGTACAACTAGAAAAGTTCGAAAAGAGTTATTCGCTAAGGTGAAAATTCATAGACAAAATGGTTATTATGCTAAAGTTGTGTATAATAAACTAATTGTTCATGAATTTCAACAAAATAAGTCTGAAAGAACAGAAAATTTAATATTTCAAGGTGAATAGTTTACTTATTAATATATTAATAGTTAAATTCTTTCATATTTACTATATTTAAAAATGGATTCGAATAATGTTTTTGAAAACATAAAATTTGACCCTTTTAAAGACAATTTATTAAATAACACAAATATTTTTCAAGGTCCTTATGAATTTAAGGGGAAAAAGAAATAAATTCATTTTCTATATTACATGTAAATATTGGAGCATAAATCAAAACTTTGACAAGTTTAAAGAATTTTTAAATATTATAGATTACACGTTTGATGTCATATCCCTTACAGAGCCTTGGCATGAAAATACACTTGATTCTAATTCTAATTACAAATTACCTTATTATAAGCTAATTAGTCAACCGCGAGGAAGTAATAAAAACGGAGGAGGCGTTGGTATATATGTTTTAGATTTATATTCATACAAAATAAAAAATAAATTATGCTCATCAAATCTTAATTATGAAAGTTTATTCATTGAAATAATTAGTGACAAAAACAAAAATATTGTAATTGGGTGCGTATACCGACCGCCGAGTGGTAAAGTTGAATGTTTTGAAGAATTTATTAAAATTACGGTCCTAAAAACAAATAAAGAAAAATAAAGTTTGTATATTGCTATTGACATAAATTTGAACGCTCTGACTAAAAAATTTCCAAAAACAAAATCTTTTTTTGATATGCTTTTTAAATATAATATTTTACCAGTTATAAATTAACCAACTAGGGTAACAAAAAGCTCTGCAACTGCAATCGATAATATTTTTATAAATAATTATATAGAAACGTCATTTGAGACAGGTATTTTTAAAACTGACATTAGTGATCACTTCCCAATATACATTAAAATAAATTATTTAAATGTCACATCCAAAGGGGATTCTAAAATTATAACTCTAAAAAACGCAACTTATCAACAATTAATAAGAATAATCTTTCTAAACTAAAGCAAGAGACGTGGAATCAGGTTTTTAAATGTGATAATACAGATAAAGCTTTTAATATTTTTCTACAAACATTTCTTGATATATATAACAAAACGTACCAAAATGAATTAAAAATAATTAAAAAAACAACAATAGGGTAGGGTGGGGCAAGATGCCCCCCTTAACAAACTTTAGCGTATATAACAAATACTTTTACATTTTCTTGTAATTTTTCTTTTTAATATCAAAGTCTACTTATAAGAGAAGACATTAGTATAATAAAATAACTACTTTATTACTGGTGATAAACTTTAAAATTAAAAAAAAAAATAATTGTGCAAAAAGACATCTTGCCCCAGCCGTGGGGCAAGATGCTCCAAAGAGTGCATCTTGCCTTAAACCTTTTAAACAGTTGTTAAAAATAACTATCAGTTAAAATAAAAGCTATTAATAGTTCTTTATTAAAACTCTATACATTTTATTAAAATAACTGAAATATAAACACTGCAATTATTCTATGCAATTATCTTGAAGATAAATAACTTTTTTTAATTTATATCACTAACATAAATGTTCAAATAACATATACATGATTATGATTCACAGTAGTAGCATAAGTCTGAATCATCTGGACCACATGAAAAGTGGTACCAAGATGTACATTTACTACATTGTGTCCAATCATCAAATGGTGGCACATTGTATAGACAAGAGCATATGGTGCATAGAGTTGTATCAGTGATAAAAATTTCAGAGGCAGAAACCATATCTTTCTTCTTTTTCATTTGTTTCTTTATGCCATTAGGTCTTTCTGCTTTCTGCTTTTCAGGCTTTTTCACCTTTTTTGTCTTCAAATTTATTGATTTCATTTTTTGCTTGATCACCTTATTAAGTGCAGCTTTTTCTTTATGCAATATGACTGCTTGTTGCTTTTTTTTTACATTGTTTTCATGCTCTTCTAGTCGCTTCTTGAAAGGTGAAGAAGTAAGGTTTTCAGCTGACTCTGTCTTTCTCTTTCGTTGTCTTAAAACAGGAATTTTGGGACGTAGAGAAATCTTTTCCAAAATATTTAAGGGAGAATTAAGGCCAAGATACTCATCAACAATTGGCAAAACTGCATCATCAACAGCCTTCAATTTTGCAGCAGTAGTTGTTGTGCTCATGACATTTGCCAACTGTATAGGTGCAACAAGAGGCAAATTAGGCAATTCACTAGATTGCTGACAGATTTTCAATGGCTCAGCTTCATTAGTGAGAAAAGCTGCTTCAAAGGCTTCATCATTAAAAATAAGGTCATTTATTGGGTACAAACCAGAGCATCTAAAACCATTGATTGCTTTGTCAACGTTTGCAGTAAAGTTGTAGGCAGTTGCAAAAATACCTGCCATGTCAAAAAATGAAATTCTATGCCCCTGATGTGATAACATCCAGTTGCTTGCTGCTGTATTGTAGTCAACTTTCAATGGTTTAAAAAATGTACGATCTAAAGGTTGCATTTTGTGTGTACAATGAGGTGGAAGAGTTATGAGATGGATCCCATTGTCACGACAAAAGTTAATGGCCTCAAGTGTTTTGTGACTGTGATGACCATCAAGTACAATTAATTGCTCATTAGTTTTAGATGCATGAGTCACAGCAACAAAATGTGTTAACCATTAAATGAATAAAGATGAATCAGTCCATCCACTGGAGCTAACTCTAATAATTGAGCCTGAAGGTGCACCAACAGCCAGCCTATCAGTCATTCGCTTACGGGGAAATATAAATAAGGGTGGGACATAAGTGCCACTTGCACTCATTGCACACACAACTGTCACAGTAGCACCTCTTTCTCCACTAGTTATTTTCGAAACTTGTCGTTTGCCTTTCGTTGCAATTATTTTTCCTGGCTTATGGACATTTGTGATTCCAGTTTCATCCATATTCCAGAGCTGTTTGGCTGAAAACTTATGTTCCTCAAATAATGACTTGTATACTGAAAAAAACTGATTTACTTTTGGTTTATTGAAGCCAATGGCTCTGCTTATACTGGTGGCTTGTGGAGTTCGAATAGAAAGATGAATCCTCGCAGCCAATCCACTCCTGCCATTTTTGACTCTTTATTAAAAGGATTATCGATTCTCATTTGCTTAGCAAAATCATATGCTAGACGACGCACATCTATTGATGTCAAGCCAAATAATGCTGTTTCCATAATCTGAACTTAACAATCTTTAATTCAAATTCTTTACTAAAACAGGAAATTTTCCACCCAGAGACAAACCACCAGCTACTTTTACTTTTCCATCTCGATGACGTTGTAATGTTTTTTTATTAATACTAAATTCAGATGCAACATTCTTTAGACTGCAGCCCATCTTTATTACATCTAATGCTGACTTTATTCTATCATTTGTTGCACCTCTCTGTGTTTTTTGCACATAATTTCTCACCATTATTTGTAATATTTAAATATGTATCTAAAGAAATATTAAAACCTTAAAATTCTAATTATATAAACATACCAACACATACACAGTATTATATAATTATTCAATACATTATTATTTTATAAACTACATAACATCTATAAATTAACTCTCTTTGAGTTAAATAAGAACTTACTAAAGTTATACATGTACATACAAAATTACTCAAGATTATTAACAATAACACGATGTTGCAATTATTAATATGATGTTGTATGCTAAACACAGCTCCTTTTATTAGAAATTGTATTATGCGCATGTAATAATATATGAAGTTGTATTAATACAACTTCATTCAGCTGAATGCAATGCATATTTGTAAAAGTTTTACAAATATGTATTGAATTGCAGCAATAGCATGTGATACAGCTTCATTTTACTTAGCATATACATTATAACATTTACTTAATATATAAAATTATTTTAAAAAGCTATTTATAAATATGTATAATAGTTATCAACATATAAACCAACATAAACATTGTCAATAACTAAATTAGTAAACGTTTTTATGTTCTAAACACACTTTAAAAATGGTAGAAATTCCGTAAAACCACAACGCAAGAAGCCCTTTGAGGGCATCTTACCCCACGTAAATGAGGACATCTTGCCTCATATGTAGTGAGTGCAAGTTTAATACAAATAAAATTAATTTTATTGCTAAGTTATAAAATTTCTTGACTATATATTATTGTGGGATAAATTCTCTATAAAACAACACATTTCTTACCTTAATCGCATAAGTATTGCCAATCGAATAAACATTCAAAATTAGAAGCAACTTACTAACAAAATACTCAAAAAAGTAATAAACCGATTTAAACCTCACCTACCAGCAATATTAAAAACATTTTTTATTCCACGATTTTGTTTTAACTTTATGAATAGTATTATAGAGGGATAAAACATTACCGTCCTATGATACTCTTACATAAGCAAAAAGACTTCTTGCCCCACGGGTCATCTTGCCCCACCCTACCCTACTAAACCCTTGGATGAATAAAACTCTAATAAAATGTTCAAAAAATAAACAAAGACTTTACAATACATTTTTGAAAAACAAAAGTGAAGATAATGAAAAAATATAGAAAAAATATAAACGGTCTTACGAAAATCTTCTCATGAAAGCTAAAAAAAACTATTATAGTGAAGAACTTACAAAAAACAAATTCGATGTAAAAAAAACATGGGATGTAATTAATAATATAATGGGAAGAAACAAAATGACTACGGCTTTACTGCCTCAAAGAATAAATATCAATAAAACTGTTATTTATTGTCCTTTAAAAATCTCGATATGTGATAAAACAACCTATGAAATATTTATCTCTTCAATTGTTACAGGATCTGTACCGAATAAATTAAAAATAGCTAAGGTAATACCAATATTAAAAACCGGGGATTCATTTACACTAAATAACTACAGACCTATCTCAGTTCTTCCTGTATTTTCAAAACTTTCGCAGAAAGTAATATACAATAAACTGTATAAATATCTAACAAATGACCAAATCCTAAATGAAAAACAGTTTGGCTTCTAATAGCAACATTCAACCGAACACGCAATTCTTGATCTTATAAATAATATAAATGACTCCTTTGAAAACAAAAAATATGCCCTTGGGGTCTTTGTTGATTTATCTAAGGCGTTTGACAAAGTAGGTCACGCTGTCTTAATTAGGAAATGGAAAAATATGGGATAAAAGGTGCTGCACAAAACTGGTTCAAAAATCTTTTACTAAACAGAAAATAATGCGTTATTGCTCATGAAAAACTTTTTTTTAAAACTACTCAAAATAAAATGCGGTTTCCTCCAAGGTTTCATTCTTGCACCTCTTTTGTATTTAATATACATAAACGATCTTCCTAAAGCCTCAAGTAAATTGGATGTCATAATGTTCGCAGACGACACTAATTTATTTTATGCATCCTCATCAATTACAGAACTTGATGAAACTACAAAACTGAACTTGAAAAAATAAACAGTTGGTTAAAATCTAACAAATTATTGCTAAACACAGAAAAAACCAAATACATTCTTTTTCATTCTAACCTTATAAAAATACCTCCTGATTTACCTTCGCTAAATATAAATACAAAAGAAATAGAGAGAACCCAAGTAACTAAATTTCTAGGGATACTTATTAATGAGAACATCTGATGGAAATAATATATAGATATATTAAATACCAAAACATCAAAAGACATTGATATCCTTTACAAAGCTAGTTCTATACTGTCTCCTAATAATTTAAAGTTCCTATACTTCTCGTTCATACAAAGCTATACGCAACATATACATCTCGTTCATACAAAGCTATATGCAACATGTACGCTAATGTTGCATGAGCGAGTACTCATAAATCCAAACTAACCACACTATATCGAAAACAAAAACATGCTGCAAGATTAATTTTTAATAAGGATAGGACTTGTTCTTTCTCACTTTTCAAGGTTTTTTTTTCAAAATAGCAAAAATAGATGCCATACCAGAGGAACGGGAAACTCCAACGTACCTTTTAATAAAAACTAATCTCTCTCGCTTTTCCATTTCTTACCGTTTTCCTTGTCAATATAACAAATTAATATCCAAAAATACTCAACTGGAAAAATCGAATATCTTAAATACTCTGAAAACGTAATTAAAAGTCTCATTTTAAACACAAACAACTTTATGAATTTTTATTAACCCCAAAGCTATAAAATTAACCTTGTTCCGAAACCAATTTAAACTCTAATAACTCTAAAATCTCTAAATAACTCAAAAACAACAACAACAACAATAACAACAACAAAATAATAACAATAATAGGCTTATTTATCAACACGTGAACAATTTTATATTACCTATTTAGCAAATCGTGTACCTACTTATATTTATGTGTATTGAAAAAAAATTTAAAAAATTAAAAATTTCTTTTTGTCTGCATTCTTTGTTTTTTGCATTTTGCATTTTTATTTTCATTCTGACGAAACTGATAACATTATTTTTTTAAGTATAAACTTATTTTAAGTTGAAGTAAAAATATTAGTAATGCATAGCGGGTTCTTGATGACAAGACAATTTTACTTACTCTGTAAAGATTCTATTATATATTCCGAATTTTTAAAGAACAAAAGAATTTTTAAAAAAGAAAAAAAAAAGAGATTTAATATCGCTGGTCAATGAAGAATATTCAATACTAAGTTTAAATAGAGTGATATCAGACTACATGCGAAGCTTACACGCTACAAGTACACGCTACACGCTACACGCTACAAGTTTCTAACCCCGATAGTGAGGTCTTTACAATAGAGATCATCAACTCCAAATTTAAAAATATTATAGTCTCTACCTGTTATAGGCCACCTGAAGGTAATATTAAAAAATGTTCTAATTATCTAGAAGAAATTTTTCTTAAAATCAATAAAGAGCAAAAAAAGTTGTTCTGTATCGGGGACTTAAACATAGATTGTTTAAAATACAAAGAGTGTCCGATCACTAAATTATTTTTTGATAACATGTTTCAACATTGTATTTTACCAATTATTAATAAACCCACACGGGTAACCTCGAATACTATTTCTGCTATAGATAACATACTAACAAACTCATTTCTAGATACCTCCTTAAAAGCAGAAATAATAAAAATTGATATAACAGATCATTTTCCAATTTACTTTACAATAAAACATGATACAAAAATAAATAATAACTCAAAAAAAAAAAAATTATAAAAGAAAAATAAATAAAAATTCTATTAAATGTTTTAAAGACGCACTATCGGCAGTAGATTGGGTTAAAGTGTATCAAGAATGTAACCTTGGGAACACAAACTCTGCATATAACACTTTCACAGATATTTTTCTAAAACACTATAATAATCATTTTCCAATCAAAGAAAAAGAAATAAAAGAAAAACATTTGAGCAGTCCATGGATCACCAGCGGAATCAAAAATCTTCAAAAACTAAACAAAGACTATATGTTAAATATTTGAAAAACAGAAATGAAGAAAACCTATCTATTTATAAACAATATAAAAATCTTTTCAAAAAAATCAGAAAACATTCTAAAAAAGTTTATTATTCTAAATTACTTCAAAAAACAAATAGAGATACCAAAAAAACATGGAACATCATGAAAGAAATAATCGGAAAAAAGTATATAAAAACAAACAGCTTACCAGATAGAATTATTATAAATGAAATAGAACACAACGATAAGAACTCTATTGCCGAACAATTCAACAATTTCTTCGCAAATATTGGCCCTAACATGGCGTCTAAAATTCAAACCGCAAATAACTCCTTTGAAATTTATTTTACTGATCTAAATAGCGAACTTACTTTCAACGGATTAAGCTATGAAGAACTCGAAAATGCAAAAAACTCTTTAAAAATCAACAAAGCACCAAGAATTGATGAAATTTGTAGCAATATTGTAATGAGTATCTTTCCGATAATAAAGAAACCCCTCTTCGAAATATTTAAATCTTCAATTACAACAGGAACCGTTCCAGAGAAATTGCAAATTGCAAAAATTGTACCAATATATAAAACTGGAGAACCATATTTACTAAACAATTATAGACCAATCTCAATTCTTCCTGTATTCTCATAACTCGTCGAACGAATAATTTATAATAAATTATACCAATATATAACAAACAACAATATCTTAAATACAAAACAATTCGGCTTTCAAAAGCAACATGCAACCGAACATGCAATCGTAGATCTTGTAAATAGCATCAACTACTCATTTGTTAATAAAGAATTTGTTTTAGGAATCTTTATAGATTTATCGAAAGCATTCGATACTGTTGATCATGCTATCCTGCTCAAAAAATTGGAAAAATATGGCGTAAAAAATGTTGCATTACTCTGGTTTAAAATTTTTTTGCTAAACAGAAAGCAATGTGTTAATACTGATGAAAATATCTGTTCAAAATTGCTTAAGATTAAATGTGGCGTTCCCCAAGGTTCCATTCTAGCTCCCTTATTGTTCTTAATATACATTAACGATCTTCCAAAAGTCTTAAACAAACTTGATGTAATAATGTTTGCAGATGATACTAATTTATTTTATTCATCTCAGTCTATTGAAGAACTCTTTGAAACAACGAATATCGAACTTGAAAAACTTAATATCTGGCTAAAATCTAATAAATTATCTTTAAACACAGAAAAAATCAATTACATTTTATTCCACCCAAACCAAAAAAGAAAAAAAATACCTAATATATTACCATTGCTAAAAATAGAAAACAAAAATATTGAAAGAACCTCAATAACAAAATTTCTAGGTTTACTAATTGACGAAAATATTTCATGGAAAGCACACATTGACTATTTAAATACAAAAATAACCAAAAACATTGGCCTGCTATACAAAGCTAGACCAATGTTATCCCAAGAAAATCTAAAACATCTTTATTTCTCATTTATACAGACCTATTATACATATGGTAATATAGCATGGGCAAGTACCAATAAATCCAATTTGAAATCACTTTATTGACGTCAAAAACATGCCGTTAGAATTGTCTATAAAAAAGACAAATTCCCTCATGCTGAACCTTTGTTAAAACTCCTTAATGCACTAAACGTCTATAGAATAAACATTTATCAAAACTTATTGTTTATGCTGAAATATAAACTCGGGCTTGTCCTATCACATTTCTCAAATGATTTCTTTAAAAGCAATAGAAATAGATATGACACTCGAGAAGTAGGAAACTTAAATATACCGTTTAGAAAAACAAAACTATCGCGTTTCACAATTTCATATCGCGGTCCCTATCTCTATAATAAACTGATATCCAGAAATGCCATAATTACAAAATTAGATAACCTAAATTGTTTGAAAATCTTACTAAAAAAATTCGTTTTAAATATAAACAATTATATGAACTTACACTAAACTAATACTGAAACTAGAGCCAAAATTAACGTTGAAACGAAATTCCCAAAAAACTTCAATAACAAATATTAATATAAAAAATATATAAATCAAAATTAATTTTATTTATGCCTAATCATATATTTATGTGTGCAAAATCTAGCATTTATCAATTATTTTTTATCTTACATTTTATTATATGTGAATCCAATATAAAATGAACTACCATTATATTTTGTGAAACTAGAAACATGTAAAAACAAAAATACAAAAAATATTACTAGTACAAGCGGTTTCTTGATGACAAGACCATCTGGTCTTCTGCAAGTTTCCCGCGTTCTTTTAATAATAATGATACCCTGCAGTTATATTTTTTGTATTCTATAAAGTTGTGAGATTTTATTTTTTCTCTTACCATCATATATTTTATAAAAATTGTAAATTTGTATCAGTTATATAGATAGAATCACAACATTGTAAAGATAAAAGAACAAAAAAAAAAAAAAAAAAAATAAAGGTAAATTTACAAACTCTGGATGGATTTTGTTTTTCAATCTAAATTTCAATCTAAATTAAACAACATCTTTAAACCTTTAAATACTTTGTGAAGACTTCAATAAATTTTTGGCAGTGTCTATTAACTTATATAAGTTAATGCACACCGAAGAAAACACGATACTCAATCTTGATATGTTTCGCAGTTTACATACTACATTTTCAAAATAGAAAATCACAATTTAAAACTCTGGAATATAAAACCAAAATTTGAAGACATTACAGAGAAATATTAACAAAATTTAACACAATAAATCGTAATTTTAATGCTGTACTTAACCTTCGTTATTAAGTTTTCGTTATTTTAATGCTGTAATTAACCTTCATTTGGTTGACTATTATCAGTGGCGTAGCTAGGGTTTCTGGGGCTCAGGACAATGCTGAAAATTGGCGCCCCCCTGAAGCAGACATGTGACCTAAAAAAACTTAATGTTTCCAAGTATATGACAATTTTAATAAAAAAATGCAAATGCTAATCATAATGCAAACTCAATTTAACTCATGTTTCCAATTACGTACCCATTATGGTTCATGTGAATTAGTCATTGAAAGTAGGAGATAGTCAATCAAATCCAATAATCAATAACTATTTATAAATTATAGTTTGATCTTTCTAGCTTTAACTGCAGCAAATTTATCTATTATGTCGTCTAAGTCTTTTGATTCTAGAGTTTCTCTTTCGACACTTAGGATTGCCAAATTAACAAGACGTTGTTGCCCCATTGAAGCTCATAGGTATGAAAGAATAAGCTTCAACTTGCTGAAGGAACGTTCGCAACTGACTATTGACACTGCAATTGTGAGCAAGATTTGTAATGCAATGCATAAGTTTGGAAAAATGTCATCTCCGTATTACAAAATAAATGAAATTAATTCCAGCAGAGTTGTTGGTATTGGGCCCCCACAAGATTTAAGCAGCTTCTGACATTCTGCGATTTCAGTAAATAATTCTGCTCCACTGATATCTGTACTGTAAAATTTCCCCAGATCCAAACAATGTTGTTGCAAACTTTCTTGATTTTCATCACCATCTCTCTTTAGTAATATTCTCACATCGAGCAGGAATCCAAATTTTTCATTGAGATCATTTAATCGTCTAAAGCGAGTTGTTAGTTCTTGTTTGAAATATCATTTTCAAAACTCTGCTAACTTCATCTTCAGCAGAGAGGCCACTATCTCCAGCCATTTTACCTGACATTATTCACCGTTGCCTGACTTTCTTCTCAACTTCAATTCCCCATTCCATAAATCTGCCCTTGTTATATTCAATTGCATTTTGGCACAAATGATCACGAAATTCTTTGAGATAATTTTCCAACATTTTCATATCAGATGCTGCATCTTTAAAATTCATTGCGAGATCTTGTAGTTGATTGACTATTAGTCACTGTTGGCTCTGGATCTGAGTTGTGAATTCATTTATTTTTATCATTTTTTTCTCTTTTTGGCGCCCCACTCAGAGTGGCGCCCCGGGCGACCGCCCCACCTGCTCTCCCCTTACAACGCCTCTGACTATTATATATATATATATATATATATATATATATATATATATATATATATATATATATATATATATATATATATATATATATATATGTATATATATATATATATATATATGTATATATATATATATATATATATATATATATATATATATATATATATATATATATATATATATATATATATATATATATATATATATATATATATATTAGGGTGATGAATTTTATACAACCTCGTTTAAAATTAAGTAAGATATTACATTCAAGGCAATTTGATAAAAAAAACCTCACGCATAAAATAATTTTAGGAATTTTATTTATTAGCTTTTTTGCCGACTTTTTGAAGTCACTGTAAGCAGATACAAAATTAAACACTAGCTGCAGAGTCGGATGCATACAGCATTATATAGAATCATCAAACGCACAATGAAGTCAAATATTCATGATTATGTCATTAGATAGGATGAATCTCAGTGGGAGTTGTCCTTGTTGCGGCAGGAGTCGCACAATTCTTGCAAAGCTTTGATGACACGCTCGCAGCACTGGTTACTTCAGGCAATGTTGATTGGAGTGTTATCTGTTTTCGAGTAGGTTTCCAAGCAATTGAGAGCTTTAGGGTAGTCATTCAGAGCTTCAGATAGTTCTTAAAAATTTTCAACGCGGAATAATTGACTGCTAAACTAATGGTCAGCCCATGAGCAAGAAATGAATGAACAGATTTTACGCAACCTGATCCGGGTTTCTGGCATCAGAATAAATGCAAGAAGAGCTAGAATGGCACAAGAGTTCCAGCATGCATTGCTGATGTTTGGGATCTGTTTGGAATTTACGAAGGGGATTTCATTCCTCTCAGTTAAGTGACAAAAGACACGAGTGAGAATGATAAGCAAAAACTTTCGTTACTTCTTACTTTAGTTGGAGATAGCACTTACAAAATTTATGAAAACATTATACCGCAAGATACGCTGATCACATACCAGCAAGCTGTCGAAGCTTTTAATGAACACTTCAAACCCCAAGTAAACCCGAGCTATGAAATTTTTATCTTCCGTAAAATGGCTCAACGTACAGATGAAACCACTCAGCAGTTTTTCGTTCGATTACACGAACAAGCTCTTAAATGCGAGTTTGCCGATAAAGATAAAGAAATTAAACAACAAATTGAGCTTAGTACAAATATTTCAAAACTTTGTAAATACAGTTTTCAAAATCCTAACAAAACTTTAAAAACTTGTTAACTACTGCAAAAACATTCAAACTGATAGACAATCAAATAGAAGAACTGGAGAAAGAAATGAATAAACAAAGCGAAGTAATTACAGTAAAGAAAACAAACATACTACTAATCAGTAAAGAACCACATGAGATTATAAATAAGTTGCTGAAAAAAACTTGTTATCGATGCAGAACTGAATTCCCGCACACTAATGCATGTTTAGTTTTAGGGAAAACTTGCTACTCTAATTTTGCAACAGTCTGTAAAAGTAAGAAACAAAAAGAACAGAATACAACAACACATCGAGAGAAATACCAAAGAAATGAACAAATCTACACAAAACCAATAAATACAATTTACAAAGATATCAATGAATCCGAAAATCCTCGTGCAAAGTTAAATCAAGGAGACTTATACTCTGTAGATGCTAACAAGATAAATACTAACGCAGTCGAAAACTTCGAGGTAACGACTAATATAGAAAATATACCAATAACCATTTTAATAGATACCGGAGCTTCTATCAATATTCTAAACTTTAAAACATTTGAGAAGATAAATAGTTACATCAAAAGACCGCTTTGCCTATATAAATCTAAAACACAGATTACTTACGGGGATAACAATCCAAAACTTAAAATTGAAGGGCAAATCAATACCGTGATAAAAAGTCAAACGAAATTCCTTCACTCCACATTCCACGTGATTAAAATGCACCATAAAAATCTATTATCTGGAAACGACGCCAAATTACTCGGTTTAATACAATTGAATAAAGCTTTAGTACATACTGACGTCAATGAGAAACTTTTAAACAAACAAAAGACAATATAAAATAATTATTGCGACAGTAAACAACAAATTTGCCATTCCATGCAGAACATTAGCAAATTAAACAATACTCTCCTTCTAAACATTCCAAAGCGATTACAACCACTTATAAACTCATACAAAAGTTCTGTTTTAGGCGGGAAAATAGGAAAACTTTCTAACTACCAATTTAAGTTGAAAATAAATGAAAGTATACCACCAGTCGCTCAAAGAGAAAGGAGAATTCTTTTTGCACTTAGAGAAAAAGTTAAAGACGAACTTACAAAGCTTGAAGCAGAAGGAATAATTGAAACGGTAACGGACGAAGCGACACCCTGGATAAGTCCAATGGTAATTGTTCCAAAAAATGACGGTAACCTAAGGATTTGCGTAGACATGCAAGCCGCTAACAAAGCTATTGGTAGAACGCGTTTCCCGACTCCAACCCTAGACAATGTTATTATAAAACTTAAAGACTCAGCTGTTTTCTCAAAACTAGATTTAATGAAGGCATTTCACCAGCTCAAACTTGCGCCGGAATCGAGATCAATTACTACTTTCCAATCCGAAACTCAAATTAAACGTTTCACAAAACTTAATTTTGGAGTAAATTCTGCGCAGGAGGAACTACAAAACGCTTTACGAGAAGTTTTGAAAGATATAGAAGGAACTCTTAATATTGCTGACGATGTTTTATTATTTGCTTTAAATGCAAAACAACACAATTCAATATTACACAAAGTATTAGAAAGACTCAAACAGAGAGGTTTAACTCTAAACTTTGAAAAATGCTTATTTTGAAAAGAAAAAAAATTTATATTTTCAAAAGAAGGAATGCAACCAGATCCTGAAAAGCTTGTTAATATCAAAAACCTGCCTATACCAGAAAACACTAAAGCTCTCCAAAGCTTTCTCGGGCTTATGAACTATTTTAAGCGTTTCATTCTACACTACAGTACAATTACTTATCCTTTACGAAACCTTCTTCATAATGATTCATCATGGAACTGGAACTTTGAGTGCCAGCGTGCGTTCGATAAACTGAAAAACGCTATGACAGCAGACTCATGTGTTTGGTACTTCGATCCCAACAAAGAAACTACAGTCTTCACCGATGCAAGTCTTGTAGGCATATCGGCAATCATTGTACAAAACACGCCAAGTAAACAAGACTTTAAACTCATATCTTAAAATTCAAAAGCGCTGTCACCTGTACAACAATGCTACTCTACGCTGGAAAGAGAATATTTAGCTATAGTGTACGCCTGCGAACACAACAGGACATACCTGTTTGGACACCTTTTTAAAATTTACAGTGATCACGAAGCTATTGTGAAGGTTTTAAACAACCCAAATGCTACAGTACCACTTCGCATTGAGCATATGACTTTACGATTACAGGTATATATTTTTGATTTACACTACGTCCATGGAAAACATAATTTATCTGATCCGACACCCAGTAGACCCTTGTGACAACAAAAAGCATGAAAAATATTTCAACTTTACTGCTGAATACCCGTGTCCTAAAGCCCTTTCACTTCTAGATATTTAAAGAGAAACCAAAGCCAATCCAATTCTACGAATACATGCAGAGTTAGTCGCCAATAATACCTGGTATAAACTAACACATCCGAATTGTCCTACAGAAATAAGAAAGTTTTAAAAAGAGTTACTTCTTTATCGTAAGATTAGCCAAGAACTTACAGTAAATCAAACATCAGACATTATCCTAAAAGCAAATCGAATTATAATTCCACGATCACTAGAGATTACGGTCATACAACTGGCGCATAATAGTCACAAGGGACTCGAGAAAACCAAAGCACTACTTAGGCAGAAAGTTTACTTTCCTGGCCTAGAAACTAAAGTATAACAATATATAAAACAATGTGCAATTTGTCAAGCACTTGGTAAACAGAATCCACCAGCCGAATTATTAATCACACCAACACCATTGGAAGTTTGGAACACACTTAACATAAATTACCTTGGTCCTTTACCTAACGGATTTTATTTGGTAGTTCTCATAGACCAAGCATCAAAATTTTCAATTGTCGATATTATAAATAATACATCCGCTGACCTTCTTATTGATTTTCTACAGAAAACGATCGCAGTATATGGAATACCGAAAAAAATTATCAGCGATAATGGACCACCTTTTACTTCATTCAAAATAAAAATGCTTTTTAACAAACTGAATATTGAACATAAACGAATTACGCCACTTTGGTCGCAAGCTAACTCACAAGCCAAATCATTCATGAAACCACCGATGAAAACAATACGAGCAGCACACATTGAACGAAGGGAATGGAAAAGCCGTTATACAACTTCCTGTTCTTCTACCGTACCACTCCCCATTGCACAACTCGGATACCACCATCTACACTCATGTTCAATCGCCTTACAGTTTTCACAATACCCTAATTTCAGACAAAGGTTGATACAAATAATAATGATCAATAAAGCCATGAAGAGACAAGAAAATGTTAAGTTATACAGACAGAAATACCACGATTCAAAATACCACACAATAAATCCAAATTTAAATATTGGAGATACAGTAATTATAAAATAAAAAAGATATAACAAAACAACGGCACCGTTTGAGTTTAAACCCTACACAATTACGGCAAAGAACGGTACAATGATTACTGCCAAATCTCCCGGTGATAACTCGCAAAAAACTTGGAATGCTTCACACAAGAAGAAAATACCAATGGATATACAATTCAATCCGACACCCCAGTGGGCACAGTACGTTTTTAAAACGTTCTTTGGACGTTATTATTAGGTTTAAACATCATAAAAACGTCTAAAAAACGTTTTAAAAACGTTTTAAAAACGTACCGTGCCCACTGGGACCGATTAAAGAAATATGAATGGATATGAAATTCAATCCGACACCGATTAAAGAAGTGGGAGACAAGGAATACTCTCAGAACAAATCAGTTTCACCAGAAAAGGAAATAACAACTACTATGCCGATGCAACATTCCCAAACTTAAATAGTGAAACATTTCATTTAAAGAAGAAGGGGAAGATGTAAGAATGTGCTCCGCGATGGAGATCTTAAGAAAACTATGTTTATGTTAATGTAATTTTGTAAAAGATTATTATATAGATGTAAACGATAATAAAGGTTATCTTACTTCATTAAAGCAACTGATGAACTTGGGTTTGGGGTGATCTTTCTCTTCAAACAATTGCTGCAGCCGAACGACAACGCCTGTCTTCTTGCCGGTATTTGCGTTTGTTGTGTCGGCAACAATCATCACAACTGATCCCCACAGATTGAACTCCTCTAACACATCCTGAAGTCCTTCTGCGATTGTTTGAGCTTTCCCATCTTTCAATTTTAGCGCAGTTAACCTAATTTCCTTAGATTCATTCTTGAGGACCTCGGCTTAATATTCAAAGCCCTCAATGTATTTGCCGTCAAAGTGTAAGCTCTACTTCCCCAGATAAAGCGTGCTCACCAAGTGTTTCTTCACCTGAGCAGCTCTCGTGTAGATAGCCTTGTGGATTGCTGATTGACATGGGCTTGAGATTTCAATGCCCTCACCAGAAAGCTGGTGGCACACCACTGCTGCTCCGAGGAACGAAAGCTTTGAGCATGTAACAAGACGTCTTGCAACGCCTGTTAGTTTATGCTTTCTTTTGCTCATTGATGCTGCGTTGTTATCCTACCAAGAACTGTCTGTACTGTTCTCGAATGAGTCCGTGCTACTTTCGGAACAATCAGGTAGCTCTTAGCTGGTGTGTGGACATTTCATTGCCCTCTTTCGCTTCTCTTCCTCTTTGCACAACCATTCGTCTTTCATCTTGGTCATCTCAAACAGTTCATTCAATGAATCAAAGTTTTTTTCTTTCTGCAGCGCTCGTAGTCTTTCAGAAGTTTTGCAAGTTTTGCACAAATAGCTTGATCAGATATATGCGGGAAGTTCAACGTTTTGCTCCATAGGTCTTTCAGTTCTACATCAATTAAACCAATCCTCTCTCTCCGTTCTTTAGCAGTGGATTCAAGAAATTTGAAGCGTCCAATGACGTTGGTTTTTCAGGGGCATGAGATTCCGTTCGCCCAAGGGCGCTTCATAAATTGCGACGTTGCTTCTTCTTGATGGGGCTTCAACAACACATGCCTAGCCATGTGTTTGATAAGGACATAAAAAAAATAATTGACACTGAAATTAATCTATTTGTTGATAAAAAGTTAAATCCATCTGTGATATATAGTATTGATAACCATAATATAAGATATTATAAGCTTCCATTTATAGGATTTTACTCAAATTTTACTAAACCTAAAGTTAATAAAACCATTAAAAAATATTGTAAAGATGTTATAATTAATTTAATTTTCACTACCAACAAATTACAAAACAGCTTATGTATAAGAGATCCACTTTCTAAGCTGCTCAAATCCAATGTTGTTTACAAATTTTCTTATGCTGGATGTAATGCCAGTTATATTGGAGAGACCTCCAGACACTTAACAACAAGGATTCATGAGCATCTTACAAGTGACAAACAATCTAATGTTTATAAGCATTTAATTTCATCTGTTAATTGTAAAAATCTAAATAACTATAATTGTTTTAAAATTATGGATATTGCTTCTAACAAAAACAAATTGAAAATTAAAGAAGCACTCCATATTAAATGGAAAACCCATCTTTAAGTAAACAAACTGTTCATTATAATATAAATTTTTCTATCTAGTTTTTTTTTTGTTTGTTTGTTTTTTTAATTTACTTAAAATTTTATTTTTATTTTTTTGCTATTTACGGTATCATAATTTATGTTATAATTTTTATTGGTTTGTAACAATTCTATTTGTCTGTTAATATTCCTCTGTAATGTCTTCAAATTTTGATTTTATATTTATATCCAGAGTTTTAAATTGTTATTTTATCTTTTGAAAATGTGATATGTTAACTACGAAACATGTCAAGATTAAAAAGTATTGTGTTTTTCTTTAAAATATGTTCACATTTATTTCTATTGCGTTGATCAAGAAATATATATATATATATATATATATATATATATATATATATATATATATATATATATATATATATATATATATATATATATATATATATATATATATATTTCTTGATCAATATATATATATATATATATATATATATATATATATATATATATATATATATATATATATATATATTTCTTGATCAATATATATATATATATATATATATATATATATATATATATATATATATATATATATATATATATATATATATATATATATATATATATATATATATATCATTGTTTTGGTTATGTGATGATAATCAAATCTTTTTTGATTTGAGAGTGATCAATATAAAGTGAAATAATCACAAAATAGATCAATAAATAAAATTAGTTAAGAAAAAACAATTTTTGTACGGTGCTTAAAGTAAAGTTTCATGCCGTTTTTGGCACTCATCAGCCATATATTTAAGTCAAGAAAAAACCGTTTTAAAAAAATACAATGAAAAAACCGTTACAAAATTCATAAAAAATAATGCAATGAGTTCTGACGTCAAATAATAATAATAATAATAACAATATATATATTATGAAACAAAAGAATTACATTTCATAATTGTTTACTAATAGTACGAGTACTAATCTAATGTAAACACCAAATAAATAATAATAGCAATAATAATAGCATAATAATAATAAAGTAAGTTAAATAAAGAGGATTATAATAATAATAATAATAAAAATAATAATAATATGGAAAAACATCTTTTCTAATCGCCAGTGTCAAATTGGGAAAGAAAGATTCTGTTTCTATGTTTGCACTTAGAAACAATCTCACTCCTTTATTCATTAGTTTAGTATTTTTATAATTTAGGAATTCATATTTTTCCGTGAGACATAATTTAAAAGAGTTGGATGTTGGGTTATATGCTTTACATCGCCTGATAACTTTCCACTTAACAATAGGAACTAAATTAGCTTCTTTTAACTTCCATACATGTTTTAAGAGTTCAGTATCATTTTTGTATTTAGAGATATTAAAAGATTTAATGTGATTAGCGTATCTTAATTTCAAAGGAGTCTGACTTATACCAATGTAGGATTTTTCATTAGGAGATGAATCACGATTAGCAGTGGTTACAGTTACTTGATATACAATGCTGCTTGTTAAATATTTATTGAACAACGGGCAAATTTTTTTATTAAAGCAGTCACAGTTTTCTTGATTAGGGTTTGTATTGTCACATGAAATGTATTTGCTGTGCAAATTTGTAATAGATTTTACACTTAGCATACAACTGTGGCTAACTTTGATTGTGTTCCTGTTGAAGATTTTATGCAGTTTGTTATTATTAGGAAAATGTTTGTCAATAAGTTTCAAAAAACATTTTCCCAGGTTGGTGCTAACGTTTTTACTAAATGGAGGGTTAATCTAAATGATGTTGCGTGGTGATGAGACGAATATGTTTCTCTCTTACTCGTTTTACACTAGTTAAACGGTATATGTATATATATATATATATATATATATATATATATATATATATATATATATATATATATATATATATATATATATATATATATATATATATATATAATAAATGACAATAAAATTAACAATTGGATAATAAAATTCTATTTAAAAATTTAAGTAAAGAAGTGAAGTTTATTAAAAAAAAAAAAAGTCAACCAAATGTGAATTACCAAAAAAAAGGCGAATTACAGCATCAAAATAACGGTTTAAAGATAACAATTGGATATTATAATTCTATTTAAAAGTTTAACAAAAGAAGTGAAGTAATTTTTTTTGTCTACCGAACAGTATAGTTTTGTATAGTACAGCAATTACAAGCAAGCAAAAAGTATTCAGTTCAAAAAAGTTTACCAAATGAAAGTGAATTGCAGCATCAAAATAACGGAAATGATTTATGGAGGTACATTATTTCTTGTGATTAAACAAATTTAAACAAATTAAACAAATCAATGAAGAAAGGGTAATCAAGGAAAGATAATAATCTATAAGAATCAATTGTACAATTTGATGCCATGTATTTTTTTAAAACCCAAAATGGCCTTAGTTAGCTTGCAGTTCTGATGGATTAGTTAATAGTGAAAAATTATATTTATGATAGCAGTGGCGTCGCAAGAGGGTGCGGGGGATACCATCACAACCTGACACAGAATGGTGACACCAAAATGAAAAAAATGCAAATATGACAGAACTACTCATGCTTGTATAGTTTATATATATATATATATATATATATATATATATATATATATATATATATATATATATATATATATATATATATATATATATATATATATATATATATATATATATATATATATATAAATCATTCTAAATTTAATAATAAATCATTCTAAATTTAATAATATATATATATATATATATATATATATATATATATATATATAAATATAAGCATTACTAGACAAAGGTGCAGACCTTCTGCAAACAGAAATAAACAAAGCTATGGTCATACTGCTGCCGGATGAGTTTCAATATTGAGAAGCACAAGTTGATGCATATACACCGAGGGAAAAATATATCAGCAATAGATGACCTGCAGCTTGCACTTGAAGCTACTTATTTAGAGAAAGATCTGGAAATTTAAATTTTTGACGACCTTAAACTTAACGCTAAAGTTACAGCAGCTGTGGTAAAATTATTTGTAGTCAAAAAAATTGAGTTGTCCGCCAGCATCAAAGTTTAGTACTACAGCCATTATTCAAAACGCTTTAAGATACTTTTTACCTATTTCAAGAAAAACCCAATTAAAAAAGATTAAAAAAAAGTTTTTTAAAAGTAATAAATCGATAAAATTTTTCATAATTTTTCAAAAATATTTATTCAATGACGTTTTTAGGCAACTAAATTAGCTTATTTAGTAAAAAAGTTAACTTTGATTTTTTTTTTATATAAAACGGCTGCACTATGGTCGGAAACATCACTTTTCTTGGCCAAAACTATTAAAATTTGAATTTGCAGTATATTTTAAGTGCTTTTGTATAATATAATTAATTTATTTTTTTTAAATTATCAACATTTAGAATTAAAATTTAAAAAAAAAATTTTTACATGAAATTTTTTTTTCTTTTCTTTCTGAGTTTTTATTTTTTTAGTTCTAAATTAGAAAATATACGATACTTTCGAGTAAATATTTCGTTTCTGGAAATTGAAAATATGATTTACACACGTATTTACGAAAATATTAAAGTTTTATTAAACTCTTTAAATTAAATACAATTCATTATCCGAAAATGTATTTTCCTCTTCAAGTTGTTCTGGATAATCGTCCTCGTTGTCATCCATATTTTCTAAATTCTCAGTCGCACATGTTTCACCGATATCCTCACAATACAATAATTCCTTTACTTTTGGAGGCAGTGTTAAACACTTCCTTTGGTGCACACGTGTATTTAAGCGAAGAGATGAAATTAATGGATCCGATGTGTCAAGAGCTCTATGAAATACATCGAAAAGATTATCAATGCGACTAGTCTTACGTGCATGGTGCAGTCTGTCACTTTTATATATTTTGTTTCGTGACTCAGCTGCCTCCTCTCCAAAGTAACCAACAGGAATTGCTGTATTCTGCATTATTTGCTTTGAGTGAACTATAACTTTATGTACTGTGGGAGTCATTGGCAACCAGGGGTACTATAATTGACCAGTTTGAAAGCAATACTCTTCAAATTTATCCAAATTTAGGGAAAGTTGACAAGATAAACATATTAATATAATTCTCATTCGAAATATTAATTTGGTGTCTACCCAGTGGGCACAGGACCTAAATAAGACGTCTTTAGAACGTTCAAAAGACGTCAAAAACGTTCAAAAGACGTTTAAAAGACGTCTTTTTTACGTCCTGTGCCCACTGGGTACTCCTAAAACTTTCAAAAATTTATCATATTCCGTAAATGCTCTACGCGACGTGTTGCCGTCATTTGTGGAACCACAACTACCTGCTTTCCGAACATCAACACGAAGACTTAGTTCTTTCCAAACTCATTCTGAATATACTCTTTTCTTTTCTTAATTGCATCTTTATCTTCATCCGATCTTATTTGCCATTTTTTTACTTCCATCTTGTATCCTAAATGTAGTACGAACTCAAAAAATCTAATCCAGCAGTGCAGTGGACTAATTCTGTACTTTAGATTTCCATCGATAGGATGAAATTTTACGCTGTTATAATCTGTGCCTTTAAGAAAGTCAGTTTAGGTTGCATGGCATATTGGACATTTTTGATTTGATTTTGTATCGGTTAAAACATTCTAAACTTTTCCATGTATAACAGTTAAAAAAAATTCTGAACGTTATTTCGATTATCTTACCAGCTTCGATTTCAACACGTAAGTTTTCAAGCTCTTGAATTTGTTTATTTAAGTCAGCAGCTTCTCTTGTTATCACTTCCTTCGTTTCACTCGTGCACTCTAATTTTAAAGGCCGGCAAAATCTTGTAGACTGCGGAAACCAATTATTCCAAATCGGGGCTCCCGCGCTACTCAAGAGTCTCAAGGGAATCACTATTGTGGCCAAAAGACATGAATCAGCATTTAGTGATGTACTTTGATCAAGGAAAGATTGCTTATATTGAGATTGACCAGAGCTGCTGTCAAAACCGTAGCTAAATATCATTTCCGTTGATATGAAGTTACCCGTAATTGTCGCAAATACTTCCTTTTTGCATCTCTATAATTCTTTTAGCCGTATGTGTTAAAAGCACTTGTAAAGGAACCTTTGCACATTTGTCGTCTACAAGTACACCATCGGGTCTGCACTTACTTTTTATTGCTAATATATTATCATAGGGTGGATAAATATTAGCGTTACGTTGCTTGCTTTCAGTCCGGATGGAACAGTATTGGCTCTTCGAAAAATTGTTTTCGAGAAGAAATGCTAACGCTTCCTCATCAGACATAACAATAGGTGCTTTTACATCATCGACATATAGCTACCTAATCTTAGTTGGTCTTGATGGACTTTCGATGCTTTCTTTTAAAACAACTGCCAAATCTACTTGTTCTTGTTTTCGGGCCGAAATTGATGATGCTTGAACTAACAGATTTGTTTCGTTGTGTTCTGACATCGAGAGGTTTGCTGCTTGTCTCCTCTTACTTCGTTCAGATTTCTCAGAGTACTTAAGTTGCGGGCGTCCAATTAGTGATACAATTTTTTCATCTGGGCTTAGTTCTACTGTGCATTGAGTCTCTGTGGAAGCGATTTCTAAATTTATTTGCATGTTTATTACAGTTTATTACAACAAAGCCAGCCAGAATAGTTAATTTGAAAATCATCGAATCTTCTATGACACTTTTCCCACTTTGCAGACAAATTATTGTTAAGCATGCGTGCTTTTTCTGTTAAATATTTATAGCATTCATCTGAAATTTTATCGGCTCCACATTTTTGTATAAAATAATTTATTAGTGCGTCCTTATTTTTTCCTTTCTTCTGCTGGGTCAACCAAATATCAAAAACTGCTGAATTCTGTAAACAAATGACAACTAAAAAAAAAGAATTTACTCAAAAACCGCAAATCGAGATAAACATTTTCAAAAACTAAACACTTCAAAGTAATTTTGGTTTTTAATCTTATGCTTAACACTCCTAAACAAAATGTGTTAAGCTTACTCAAACTTAAAAAATAAAATAAATTCCAAAATGTTAAAGACTTTTGGAAAAAGTTATTTTATTTTTTATAGTATCCAATTTTTGAGTATTATATTTTACAAAAGTAATAAACTTACCATCACCTTCGTTTTCCATTTAAACCTTTATTTAACACGCTTTATTTTCAGCTTTAACAAGCAATTGAAGTAAGCACTATAAATCACCGAACGCAATTCTGTTTACAAATGAAGCAAACAAATTCAACTTCGATGACTCACCGAATAACGGTGAATTGCATATTACAACAACAAAATTAATTTTTGGTTATTTTGGAGTGTTGACTACTAGATTTAAAAAACAAAAACATATTTCGTGAGTGTAAACATTTTGACTTTTGGCCAAGAAAAGTGATGTTTCCGACCATAGTGGGCTGTAGAGTATGAAAGTTAAATTTTTTTTTATCGTTGACGTCATAGTTTTATTGCGAGGGAAGTTTAAAATTTTTGCGAAGTATAATATTAACGAGATAATTTGAAAACGGTACATTTGCAACTTGTTTGAAAGAAACTTCTTGAAGTTATGAGAAATTATCTTATTACTTTTATCTCACAGAAGTTATGAATAATAAAAATTAGAAAGAATTAGTAAACTTAATTTTTTAAACAACACTTTTCCTTTAGAAAATCTTTTTAACGGAAATGCTTTTTGGAAAAAACTTTTGCTGTAATTTCTACAATGATTTCCTTTGTAAATCTATGACAAATTTGAATAAAGTCAGATTTAAAAGATTTTATATTTCTGATTTTATTTGTACATTGAGGTATAATAGGATGGGGGTAGAAAGAAGCCAAAAATCGTTTAAAATCTAAGTCTTTGTTGAATAATTGTTTCAGCAGCCAGTCGAAATGTCGCCTTTGCGTTGAAAAAAGAAAATTTTAAAATGAAGTTCTTAACCGTTGTAAGCTGTAATTGAAATTGATTACTCTTTTAAAAGTTGACTGGAAAACTTTTTAACAACTTTTTTAACTATCAAGTAATAATCACAACAAAAACCGTGATCTACGTTAAGTAATCGTTTTTTGAACACCTCTATACTAGGTATAAATATCAAAATTTTAAACAATATCTACAACTTGATTGAACCCCTTTGCTTCCCCGTTTAGCTATAGGTTTGTTACGTTCTTAAAAAACGTTTTTTGACAAGGAACTAATTATATCTCTCCAGGATTTTATTTTGTGTTGTAGTATTTTTGCTGGATTTAAAATCAAATTGCTATTTCTCAACATAGAGATATACCTTTTGTAAATCCGGCAAAAATACTACCAATTCTTATCTAGAAACTTATTAATTCAATTCTAATCTAGAAATTTATTATTATTTGTTCAAAAAGCACAACATAAAAAAATAACAATAAATTTACTCTAATTATTGTTTAAACTTCCATCTTTTATTTGCTATGCTTCAATTGCTTATGACTTTTTGGAACAATATCATTGCATAATTTTTTTTAAAAGGACGTATAATTTGTTAACTTTAAGTTACGATAGTTACGCGGTGTTTAAGTTACGATAGTTACGCGGTGTTTAAGTTACGATAGTTACGCGGTGTTTAATAGAAAATTATGTTACTACTAAGACTGCTCCTTAAGAAATGACGTATTTTAACTTCGTTCTCCCTCCAGTCTGTTATACCTCCTTGATTTGTAAAGGTTATTTCTACCATTAATTATCAATTCTTGTTACTATTTACTTATTAATCCGTGTTATATTTACATATCAATACAAATTTACAATTTTAAAATAACAAATAAAAAAGTCTATATATCTATATAGTTTTCCAGGCTGAGATGCACAATTTGAAATGAAATCCAAAATGTTTCAAACCATTGTTAAAATTCTAATTTGCAACAAGAGATAAAGGATGTAAAACTTCATCTATTTTGTTCGCAACTCGTTTGCAGTCTTTCTATAGAGTTTCAAAAATACAACATAAATAATAAGGATTACGTAACTAAAAACATTACAAAGTCTTATTATTGATTTAAATACCTCATTTATAAGACCATATTTTACTAGTTCGCATGCGAGATCCGTGCTTGTTTCATTTTGACTGACTTTGCAAGAAAGTTGTCTATTCATTTCATCTTCAAACCTCAACGTAAGTGTTAGATACTTTTCTTTGTCTTGTAGTTTAATCGAACAGGAAATTTGTATAATCTATAAAAAACATTGTATGTATTGTACTTGCTAATGCCGATTTAAATAACATTTTAAAAACATTTTTGCTTATCTTTTTTCCTACAGCTTTTTTGGAAAAAGAAAATAAACACGAAGAATATTGAAAAAAAAAAAGATTGCTACCCAAACTTAATCTCTTAAACAATGTAGCGGAACATGTATGCATACATACATACATAACTACATACATACATACATAATTACATACATACATACATAATTACATACATACATACATAATTACATACATACATACATACATACATACATACATACATACATACATACATACATACATACATACATACATACATACATACATACATACATACATACATACATACATACATACATACATACATACATACATACATACATACATACATACATACATACATACATACATACATACATACATACATACATACATACATACATACATACATACATACATACATACATACATACATACATACATACATACATACATACATACATACATACATACATACATACATACATACATACATACATACATACATACATACATACATACATACATACATACATACATACATACATACATACATACATACATACATACATACATACATACATACATACATACATACATACATACATACATACATACATACATACATACATACATACATACATACATACATACATACATACATACATACATAAAGAGCTAAATAGTAAAATAAAAAAATAACTACCAATCTAGTTTCCGGTTTGTTTTCATCTTTTTTGCTTCTTGTACAACAACTTTTTTCAAGATAAAGTAAACAAAATAAATTCTGGTTAGGTCTTAACTGGTTTTTGTGTTTTTCTAACTCCATACCTGACAAGTAATTCCGATCAGTTCTAATTTTAAAGAATATTGCGTTATCCCGAAGTATTAAAATTACAATTTTACAAAATCTTATCTATTAACTTTTGATAAGAAGAAAAACTCTATTAAATAACTTTGCACAATTGTTAATACAAATTAAATGTAAGTAACGTATAAAAATGTCATTTTGCAACAAACGACATATAATTGACAAAAAATTAATTTTTTTTAGACAACCTTAAGTAATTAAATAAAGTTAATTAATTATTTGTTATATATAAATATGTATATGTAATAATGTATAAATATGTAAAAAAACTTTAACCTACTCAACACAGGGCTTTAGTGATATAATTTGTTCGAATAAGTTGTCAAGCTTGCAGAGTAAGGTGTCATGCGGCGCCATTTGTGCTATGAACTATATTTTATTCATGGTTGATGTTAATGCATACTTATAGATTATTAGGATCGGGTTGGTGAGTGCAATTATGAATTAAAAACCAAGTCTAGACCAAAACAAATATACGTGACAGACAAATTAATGCGAAAATCTGATAAACGGTAATTAATTGCAAACGAGGAAGTGCTGCAGTAATACCAAACAATGACGTTCTAAATATTTGGTTGATAAGTCTGTTTATGGTTTTCTCTGTAAACTACTTTTTTAATAAATATTTATATCTATAAAAGTTTCTAAAATTTTAGGAATTATTAAAAATTAGACATTATATTAGAACATTGTACATAACTTTCTAACTAGCATCCTACTTTTGGCCATTTTTAAAACAACTTCCGAAGGTTAGCGTTGTTTTTAAAACAACTTCCGAAAGTTAGCGTTGTTTTTAAAACAACTTCCGAAAGTTAGCGTTGTTTTTAAAACAACTTCCGAAGGTTAGCGTTGTTTTAACATTGTGCTAGCTGGGTTAAGATATTTATTAAAAAGTATGACCAAAGAAACTTTTATATAACAAATTAACATTAAAAATAAAAATGTGTATATATATACATATATACATATATATATACATATATACATATATATATATATATATATATATATATATATATATATATATATATATATATATATATATATATATATATATATATATATATATATATATATATATATATATATATATATATATATATATATATATATATGTAAATGCAATGCCCGAATTGGGGCGAAGATGTGGCGGGATGCTATCCCGTCACCTTTTATTAAAAGTATAAATCATTCCGCCACCTTTTTATAAATCTTTATATATAACAATGATTAGGCGGTATGGTATTTTTAATATATATATATATATTTAATATATATATATATATATATATATATATATATATATATATATATATATATATATATATATATATATATATATATATATATATTCCTTAAATAGTCTTCCCAGCCTGTTAATTAGACCCAGGATATTATTATTTCACCCCACCCCATCAGCATGTTAGATCGAAAACCTTTCTTATGATTTTATATAGTAAAACCGTGTGGTGACTTATTATAAAGAATATTTTAACTACTAATAAGTCATTAGGAATAATGAGAAATAAAAAGATTTTATTAAATTAAGCGTGAACCGAAATTCTAACCAAAATAATGACAGTGAAATTATTTTGTTGTAATATATAAAACAACATAATATTGTTTTATAAAATAAAAATATAACTAAAAATGTTTTTGAATAATGCTTTACAAAATAATCCCTAACTCTCTCTCTCTTTATATATATATATATATATATATATATATATATATATATATATATATATATATATATATATATATATATATATATATATATATATATATATATATATATATATATATATATATATATATATATATATATATATAATTAATTCTAATTTCATAATAATTATTTTTTAGATAAATAGTTTTAATTAATTCATTAATAAAATAAATGAATTAAACGATAATTTTAACGATAAAATAAATTATTGAAGCTTATTGATTTTACAAATGTAAATTGTCAGTTTTACAGTTGTTAAGTTGTTGTAGTACAGTAACTTTGGGTAACTTTGCGCAAAAATTTGCAATTTTTTGTTTTGCGTTTCTAAAAATTGGTTTAAAACTTCTCCTAATATTTATATTTTATATATATTTGCCAAAAAATTTTCTTTAGGCTATCTAAAAACTGTTTTTATTAGAATATATTTTTTCAGCCATTTTTTTAACATATAAGTTGTATTTTTCATGGTTGTCTAAATTATGTTCTAATTTAACCGGGGCTAACTTTGCACAGCCTAATAAAATATTAAAAACTTTACCGTTTATATTGGGTTTTGCTATTTAAACTCTTTTTTTTCATACTGTTTAAAGCAAATTCAAACGAAAATTTAAAGGCGAATAAAATTAAATAAAAAAATATAAAATCAGATTTACAATTGTTTTGCTTAATAAAGAATTTAACACGGCAAAAGAAGCACAGCTATATTAAAAACTAAAAACACAAAGTTTCTTTTAATGGAGGCAATTATATATTTTTTAAATAATAGATAAAAACTAACTAAAGAAACTTCAAGAAAAATATGAAACATTTCTATTGAAAAAACTTATATTAAGGAAGATAAGTAATAAAAAAAGAAGGAAAAACAAACAGATGTTCAGAATACACACCGGTATATTTTAAGAAGAAATAGGTTATACACAATCATTGTCAACAGTAATTTTATCGTTAAAGTAAACCTGAAAAAAACAAACTAAAATAAGACGCATAAGTAAACATAATCTTAATTAGATACAAATGTTTCGCTTACTTTAACACAAGTATACATATGCATAGAGATATCACTATTTAAAATAAATAAATATAAAATGATAGGAAATATAAGATAAAGAAAAAACATTATTGCTTTTGCGTAATCATAATTTATGTTGTGGTGGTAATAAACTTCTCCCCAGAATCGCGATTATAATAAACTTCATCGCCATTTATGCTTTACTAAATTTAAGATGAGTATTTTATGGTTCTAAATCGCGGTGATTTAAAACCAAAAAATGCTCAACTACACTACCAATGTGATAAATATAAGATATATATAAATTTAAGATAAAACTTTATTATAAATACAACAAGTCGCTAAAGTTGGTTCTTATTGGATAAATTAACTCAAGCCGATAAGAAATATATATATATGAATTATAAAAACAACAAAACCATACAAAGTTTAACGCCGCCGTAAATACCTAAATGGAATGTTGCTAACCAATCAAAAAAACAGGTTTTAAATAAAATATAGCAACAACAACAAAAACAGTAAAGGAAACCAGTACGACGTCAAACGTCAAAAACTACTTTAGGCGGGATAAAAAATGACAACCTAAAATCAAACATTTTCACATATATACACACATACGCATACATACGCATACATCCACACAAATGTATGCCTATGTATGCGTGTACCAGTACAAATAGAGTCAAGCATTACAAGAAACTAGCGTAAAAAACACTATCCCTGAACCATATCTAGCCAACCTAGCCATTCTTCAAATTACCTATGATGGATTTAACCTTTATACATAGGATTTATATTATCTTCTGGTTCTAAAAGCTAGCTCAGAAATGTTCCAGAAACAAATGTAGTTTGTAAAGTTCTCTAGTTTAGGTTATTTTTTCAGGCTCCTTGATGTGAAACGAATATTGTCCCATTCATAAAAATTTTCTTGTGTGTCAGACAAGTATTTTTTACTTTTACCATTGGCTTCGTGTAAGCACTGTTTTCCTTGACATTTGTAATTTATCCAGAAAAAAGTTCATATGTCTCAAATTTTCTGAGCTTGTTTCTCATTCTTGTTCTTTTCGTTGACGAGTTTGCTTTCAATGCTACTCAATGAATTTGAGCTAGAACTGTGATTGTTGAATCTTTTGGAACTGTGATCATGGAATCATTTTCTTCAGATTGAACTTTTGAGTTTATGCTTTTCATGTTTTTACAATATTTTTCTTTGCAAGCTTTGACACAATATAAAAACTCCAATTTTTCTAAATCTTCTGTTCTAAATCTATATTTTTCTTGTAAGAAAATCTTAAAGTTATCGTACGATTATCTCTCTCTCTAAAGAATCGTACTTATCGTATAGTTCTCTCTCTCTCTCTAAATTGTGTGAGAAGTTAATTGATATTTACTGGATAAATACCACACTTTCTAAAACCTGTCTTTAAGTTGTTGGTCTGATTTGGTTCTACAGCAATAACTTGTTTAAAAGTTCTGGAGAATATTATTTTTTAAGAAATGTATTCGCGCCGTCAAAAGGAGAATCAGCTTGGCGTATATGTAGTATACACCAAGCTGTTTTTAAAAGTTTAAAGAAAGCCACATTTTAAAGGTTTGAAGAAACATTGAGAAATATCAAAAACATCGAGAAACAACGATTAAAGAAAGCCACATCTTGAGGTCGAGTTATAGACATTAATTACTTTTGGAGAAATATTAGAGAATAAGTTTTCATTTAACAACCTTAATTCCTGATTTTTTTTAAAGAAGGTAAAACTATAGAAAAAACATTCTTCAAAAGCTGCTTCATCAAACCAACCACTGTATTGAAGTATCTGACTCGTTTAGAACATCCTACACACCAATTTGACTACAGGTTTATAGCCTTATAAACTACAAAAGGTGGTTGAACTTCATTTGCAGCATTACCTGATACCATAATGGAAATACTTGTCTTAGAAGTGTTTTTTGTATTTGCTGGGTATTTATTGCCTCTCTTTACAAAGTATTTTTTTGTATATATAAGAAAAGTTATTAATAACTTTGCTTATATATACAGTTTACTTCAAGTTTTAAAAAGTACCGTTTTTAGATTATTATATTATTATATTATTAGATTATATACAGTTGTGGTTATTTTGCACATTGTGGAAAGTTATTACAATTTTGTCCAAAATGGTAATTTTTATTCATCTATACCGACAGTCGCATTAAAACACAAAATACTTCAACTTATGTTATGATGAGTATGTTGCGCCATTTACTCACCTTAGGTCCTAATTCTGATCTGTTTAACAGATAAAAGTTGCCAAAAATTATTTGCGTGGCTTTTTTTCTATGTTTAAGTAAATTTACTTGTGTAGAATAAAACCTCGTGAAAATGACTTTTTTACACTATTTTTATACTAAAACTAAATATACAGCTGACTTCAAAAGTGTTTTGCAGTTATAGTTCAAATGTTTAGCTGCTAAAGAATAAAACATCTTTGAATTTGGTTGTGCAAAGTTACCCAAAGTTACGGTAGTTTTACAGGTTTGAGGTCGTCCATAAATTACGTCACGTTTTTGGGTAGAGGGTAGGGATTAGTTGTTTTGTGAAGACTCGTGCGGGGCTTGTTACTGAAGAGTTAAGATGTTGTTACGTGGGGAAGGGGGAGTTTGGGAGGGGAGGGAGTCAGATGCAGTCAAAATTTGCGTGAAACAATTCGTGGATGACCCTCTTTTATTAAATATGCCATCATCATAAAAAAAAAGTGTAAGCCATAAAATTTCTTAAATTGACAAAAATAATTGATTCTTTGTTGCTTCATTATCTTTTTAATAATCTTTGACTGACACTTTAAAAATCTTAAATTTCTTGTTTTTATGTTGAGATTACCTTATTTTGTAGACCTCTAATCTAGACTATATCTATCAGACATTTTTGCATTTTCAACTTCGGAAAAATGCTCCAACATTAGTAGTAGTATACCATGGTGTAAATAACCATTATTTTTAACTAAAGGATTGTCTATAAATTACGCAACGCTAAACTTAACTTATTTAGGAAATAGAAGTAAGAGACCATTTGCTCTTTTGCTCTGCGATTTTCACGGGCTATTTTGATATATGGTTTAATTAAAGACTTTGCGAGGGAAAACTATTGCGTATATCACATTTGCGTGTCCTAAAAAAAAGGTCCTCCATTTCTGAGATATTCTAGGACTTTCAGATTCTGGTGGGGAAGGGGGGAATGTATCCCCTGGTCACTAGCAAACACCCAAATATTTATGATACAA
Source organism: Hydra vulgaris (assembly GCF_038396675.1). Lineage (NCBI taxonomy): Eukaryota > Metazoa > Cnidaria > Hydrozoa > Anthoathecata > Hydridae > Hydra > Hydra vulgaris. The sequence continues at coordinate 52,709,714 of NC_088932.1, read as the reverse complement.
AAATAATGAAAATTGTCAAATATACACAAAATGAAAACAATAGTTTGTTCTATCAAAGGTGAAAGGTAGTAAATAACTGATGGTTGCTAATCAAAAACAATTAGTCTCGACAGTAAATAGTTTGTTAGTCTAGGTTGTTATTCTAGCATATATATATATATATGTATATATATATATATGTATATATATATATATATATATATATATATATATATATATATATATATATATATATATATATATATATATATATATATATATATATATATATATATATATATATACAGTATTGGACAAAACATTTGCATTCAACATCGAACAATGCTAAAAAGTGTTCCTAATTTTACATGTCTTAAAAACGAAACGAACTATACTACCACAGCAAACAGTTCAGGAGTCTGGAGTCATAGCATGCTATGACATGAGCAATCAGCTGACAAGTATAAGCACACAGGCAGAAATTCGTTGACAAGTGCAATTTTTCAGCGGACAAAACAAGTGCAACTTTTTTGGTTTGTTTCATTTTCTTAAGTCTGGTCCTTGTCAACGTCACGGAAGTTTTTTAATTATTAAAGGATGTATCCAGAAGTTTCCAGAAGCATGCAGAAGCTTCCAGAAGTTTCCAGAAGAAGCATCTGGAAGCATCCAGAAGTATCCAGAAACATCCAGAAGCTTCCAGAAGCATTGAAAAGAAGCATCTAGAATCTTCCAGAACAGGTTCACACAGGTTCATTTTACTATATAAGAGACATGTAAATCGACATGTAATTCAGTCAGTATATGGAAGTCAATCAGCCAGTATTATCAAGACAGTTTATCGAAGTGAGATTTATCAAAGTGTTTTATCGAAGAACATCAATACAAGAAGTGATATACAACAAGTGTTTCATTATATCAATACAGTCCACATCCAACCAAGACGTTGTGTTCCACAGAGCATTATTGTATCATTACAAGGTAAATGTAATACCGTAAGCCTTGAGAAGCGTGCTTATTTATTTTTATTATTTTTATGACTTCAAGTGCAAAAATGGCTCCCGACAGTCTTGGATTGAAACTAAGAAAGAAAATTATTGGCAATTACGTAAGTGGTATGTCACAAAAATGTATTTGTGATAAGATCGCGTGAAAAAATGGACCGTATCAAGACTATGTTCCAAATATCGTTCTACGGGGAAGTTGGCAGCAGAACAAAGGTGGAAGACCGCGTTCCACAACTTCTAGAGAGGATTCTATGATCGTCAGATCCGTCAAGAAGGATCTCTGGATATCATCAGTCGAGATACAAAAACAATTAGAGCTGCCTGTATCGAACCGAACAATCAGATGACGTGCTGTTGAAGCCGAATTGTTTTCTCGACGCCCTGCAAAGAAACCGCTAATTTCACTAAAAAACCAGAAGAAAAGACTTCTGTTTGCTACATCTCATATTGACTGGAATGTGCAGAAATGGCGAACTTTCCTGTTCAGTGATGAATCGAAGTTCAACATAATTGGGAGCGATGGCATTTGCCGTGTATGTCGACCGGCCGGAAAACGCCTCGATTTACGTTACTGCCATAAGACCGTGAAGCATGGTGGAGACAATGTAATGGTCTGGGGGTGTTTTTCTGCTAACAATCTAGAGGTCCAATACATTGAAACGATTGAATAATGGACCGTTTCATGTATAAAAATATCCTAAAAGATGTTATGTTACCTCATGCTGAATGGAATATGCCAATAAAATGGGTTTTTCAGCAAGACAACGATCCGAAACACACTGCAAAAGTAGTCAAGCAGTGGTTTCAAGACAACCACCTATCGGTGATGGATTGGCCGCTTCAATCTCCGGATCTCAACTCTATCGAGAACCTGTGGAAGATTGTCAACCGCAGAAATAATCGTGAAGGTGTTCGTAATAAAGATCAACTGTTTGAACAAATCCAAAAGGCCAGGGCAGCAATTCCACAAAGTTTCATTGATCACCTGATTGAATCTATGCCTCGAAGATGCAAGGCTGTGATTGACAACAAAGGATTTGCCACGAAATATTGATAGCGATATACAGCTTGGTCAACATTTTGTCGAGTTACACTTGTTTTGTCCAGAAGGAAATCAACTTTTTTTAATACTTTTGCTTAATTTATTAATTTTCGTGTACAAATAATGAACTTTGTGATGAATAAACTTTGTCTCTACATTTACATGTTATTTCTCTAAATTGAAAAAATGCAGCACTTTTATATAAAGAAACTAAATTAGCATTATTTGGTTGCACTCGTTTTGTTCGATACTGTATATATATATATATATATATATATATATATATATATATATATATATATATATATATATATATATATATATATATATATATATATATATATATATATATATATATATATATATATATATATATATATATATAAACTTTATAATTACATGGAAATTCAATATTATCAACGGATATTATCGGAGATATATTATATATAGGTAACAATAGCAAGATCAACTATTTCTCTGAAACACAATTAAATTAAACTTATACTTGCTTCATCTAATATAAATACGCTATTGAAATAACTTTTTATAACCAAAACTAGTGCTTCGACACCACTTTTATATCTTTTTCTGGTTTGTAATTCTCCGCGAGTCTTAAATCAGAATTGTTTTGATGGTTAACAACTAAAACAAGTTTAATACTTTGATGATTGTACTATTTAATCCTGCCTTTTGAAATCAATGAATCAAATCAATGAGAGAATACTGTGAGCTTCATATAATGACTGTAAACGTCTGTTCAAACGTTCTTAGATATAATTTTAAGTAAGTTTAAGTAATGAATGATTTTGTGTATTAACAATAGATGCAGACTATACCATTTATTTTTTTGTGAATTTGTTGGAACATTTGTACTTAAATTTTATTGGAGCAAAAAAATAAACTTTTATTTGCTCTTAAGTTATTGTGTAAGTTAGATTTTATAATTGCCATCTATTAAATGTAGCGTTGAAAATTTCCGAGAAATTTTCAAGTCGGAAATTTTACGGAAAATTTCCGCAAATTTTGGAATTTTTAAAAAAAGAGATAATTTTATATTATAATTAATAGGTAAAATTTTATGCCTTTTTTAGAAAGTTGTTATGGACAATTTTATGCTAAAATATTATGAAGCAGATTATACAAATTTTAGAAAGTCCCTTTTGAAAAACACTTTTTTTGGTATTTTGTAAAGTTTTTTTATTATAACTATAAGTAGCAACTATGATCGTTTGTTTTCAAAATTTTATAAAATTGTTTTATCCTGTTATTTGTTAAGCATATTGATGTTCATTGCCGTATTTGTCAATATCGATTAAAATGGCCTACAAATGACTGAAAACTGTAAAATTAGATATAAAAAGATTTGGTATAAATATTTGCAGTATTTTACAATTTCTTCTTGATTTAAAGACGTTATTGATTAATGAAAGGCAAAATGTAAGGAAAATTTTTTTATTAAATTTAAACTATTTAAAAATAAAGTTAGCAATAGAAATAAAGAACTAATGAATAAGTGCGTTTAACGTTTAGCGCGCATGCCTCAGAAGCAAGAGATCCATTGTTCAACGCCACCTCTGGGCAAATCAGTAAGGAAGGAGGCGTAACCTTCCTTTCAAATACTCTTCCACGGTGTTCTGTGATAAGACCGTAAGGACATCTTGGGGCATCTAAATTAAAAAAAATAAAGTCTCAATCGCCACCTTGTTACGACATTTTTGACTTATAAGGGGTTGACCTTAAAGTACGTACGCCAAAAATTTTGAAATTTGACCCCCTCCCCCTGTTGCCATGCGTACTTTTATGTCCCACCCCACCTTAAAAGTAAAATACTTTTATGTCCCACCCCCCCTTTCTCAAATATCCCCCCTCAAATATCCCCCCCATCCCTCCTTTATTTTTGTTTCTTAATAAAAAAGCTGATTTAAAAAAAAAAAAGACGTAGGGTACCTAAGATACTTTATACGACCCCAAAGCCCTTTGTTTGCGCATTTTAAAAACGTCTTCAAGTATATATGCAAATAATAATTTAAATAAATTTAAAATACGCCGAAGGTACGTGTGTATTTGGGCGAGAGGTAAATGCAGCGGAAATAGTTGAAGAAGATGCAGGTTCGATTCCCGGTGAAATCCATGTAAACTTTTTTTCGTTTTAATAACGAATCAAATGTAAATAAACTTAAGGTGACCGCTTTTTTCAGGCACCCCTCTTTAGTAAGTAAAAAACGAGTCTTACGTGAGATCAGTAATATTGAAAACAAAGGGTAAAACCCAGGGGGGAGGGGGCAAGAGCAAAATTTGTGCCCTTTTGCTAATTTAAGAAGCTTTTTATTTTAGCAAAACCTAGTGGTCAAATTTGGAAGATTTTGAGACGCCATTGACACGTTTTTTTTTTTTGGGGGGGGGGGGGGGTACTCCGTCCCATCAATCACGGCCCTCAAGTCTTACTCAGGGCCAGTATATAAGGGGTAGCATGTATGCATGGGCCCCCTCAGGATTTTTTGATGTTCCAGATAGAACACTTTCACACATCGTGCAAACTTAAGTTTGTTAATATGCCAAATGAGGTGGCCTTGCAAAAAATTTGGATGGCGGAGGCCTGGGAACAAAAAGCCCTAAAACAATTGCCTCCCCCTTCCCTGCCCAAACGTGAAAGAAATATGTAGCAAAATTTTTAACTTTACCATCTAAAACTAAATTTAAATTTATCTACAGATTTTAATTTTTGTAGATTATATTGTAAATTACAAAAAAGTTATGACCATGCAAAATTTACACCCCTCTCATTTTGGGGGTCGGAAAATTTGCACGGTCATAACTTTTGTAATTTACAATATTTTTCTACAAAAATTAAAACCTGTCAATAAATTTAAACTTAGTTTTAGATAATGAAGTTGAAAATTTTACTACATTAGTGCCCTCACATGTGGGCAGGGGAGAGTAAGCGTTTTAAGGCTTTTTGTTCACAGGCCTCCGCCATCCCGATATTTTGCAAGGGTCCTCATTTAGCATAGGTTTAAACAAACTTAAGTTATGAGTTTGCACGATGTGTGAAAATGTCCTATCTGGAACATCAAAAAATTCTGAGGGCGCCCATACATGCGTGTGCATAGAGGAAAACTATATGCACACACATTATTGTTAATGCACCCATCGAGCTACGCAATCATTTAACATAATGAAGTTTTTAAATTTATATTATTAATTATCCTGCCGGCAATTAATCTCAGAATTATTTGCCGGCACTGCCGGCAATTACCTTATACGTTATTTTTTAGTGAATTTTTGTTTAATTTTATTAGGTTTTTCAAAAATATTCAACAAAAGTTGTTTTGTGAAACTATTTTAAGTTATAGAGTTTCAAAAAAGAGTGTTATATTTTCTTAATGGCGTAAGAAATCCCAAAACACAGTGACAAAGCCTGATTATAATAGTGAATATATAAGCCAAATAAGTTTTATTTTGTCAGAACCTAAATTTGTTGAAGTGGACAAGATATTAGATGACGAAAAAAACACAATCATCAGGAGTGAGTTTAATAAGTATTTTACTAAATAGTTATATCAGTTATGCAATCACCCCCTAGTTATTCTCTATAACTAAATTTTTAATATAATAAAAGTAACATAGAAATAAATAAAAATAACTCATAAATAAAAATAAGAATAAAAATATAAAACCAAAAATAGAAATAAAAATATAAAACCCATAAAATAGAAATAAAAATATAAAACTCATAAAATAAAAATAAAATAGAAATAAAAACATAAAACTTAAAATAAAACATAAAAATATATAAATGTTCATTTAGTCACAATCAAGTACCCTCATTTTCATCATCCTGTAAAGTTATATGGCTCTAAAATTTGTGGCACTACTAAACCATATAACATGTAATAAATAAACAATAAACTATTTTCTATGCAATCGTCCCGCTTAATTCTCTATAAAAAAATTTTTTTTTTCTTTTTTCTTTTACTTTAATTCATATTCAATTTTTCTATGCTTGAAAAATGCTGGATCACAACAAAACTCCTATGACTTCTACTTCTTTGACTCTTCTTCCTTTCTTTCCTTCTTTTTACTGTAATATTTTTTGTTATTGATATTGTTATGATTTTTATATTTTTTATTTATTTTTTTTTTTTGCATTATCCTTATGATAACGTATGATCAACGTACCTTTTAAAAAAACAAATCTCTCGCACTTTTCCATTTCGTACCGTGGTCCTTATCTATATAATAAATTAATATCAAAAAATACTCAACTGGAAAAATCGAATAACTTAAATACTCTGAAAACGTTATTAAAAGATCTCATTTTAAACACTAACAACTTTATGAACTTTTATTAACCCAAAAACATTTAAAACTATGTATAAATTTAACTTTGTTACGAAACTAATGTAAACTCTAAATAACCAAAAAACTCTAAATAACTCAAAAACAACAGCAATAACAAAAACACAAAAGCAAATAATTGGCTTATTTATCAACACTCGAACGACTATATATTACCTATTTAGCAATTTACCTATTTAGCAAATCGTGTACCTACTTATATTAATGTGTATTGAAATAAAATCAAAAAATTAAAAACTTCTTTTTGTCTGCATTCTTTGTTTTTTTTGCATTTTGGATTTTTATTCTCATTCTGCCGAAAACCGATAACATTTTTTTGTTTTTGTTTTTATATTTAAAAAAAAAAAAAAAAAAATAAACTTATTTTAAAAAAAAGCATCCAAAAATATTAGTAACGCATAGCGGCTTCTTGATGACAAGACCGTCGGTCTTCTGCAAGTTTTCCGCGTTCTTTGAAGTAATTTCTAATACTTTACAGTTTTACTTTATATATTTTTTTGTATAACGTAACTTTGTAATTTTTTTTTTTTAATTCTATTTACTCTGTAAAGATTCTATTATATTTTACGAATTTGTGAGGATTAAAGAACAAAAAAAATTTGAATAAAAAAAAAAATTAAAAAAAAAATAAAAAATGATAATCACTATAATATATATAGTCTATATTATAGATAAATATATAATAAAATATATACCTATATATAGTAAAATATATAGATAGTACTTATTATATTACTGGATTTAATATTATTAATACTATTTATTACTATTATTATTACTATTTGTTTTTATTTATTTTTTATTACTTATTATTATTATCATTATTATTATGCTATATTTCTACCATCATAGGTCTTTACGCGTCATCAGTTTATAACTGTTTGTAAATGTCCCGCACGATTGTATATATATACAGTTATTATTAAAGTGAAAATATATTGATTTGATTTGATTTTGATTTGATTATATCATTTAGTTTCAGAACTTTTTTTAGTTTTATGTATACAGCTTTATGTCAAAACATGTAAAAACTTTTAGCTATATATTAGAACAATGGCTTTTTAATTGGTAGTATAATTTCAATGGTTTAAGGGCAATTAATGTTATATGTCTACAGTTTCATTTTCACTAATATGATTATAATACATAATAAGCGAGGTCAGGCAATTTTTACAACCAGATGCTATTCCTGGTGTTAACTTGTTATTCAGATCAGGACTGATTATTTTTTTCTTGTTATAATAACAGAAGTTTACCAGACTGTATGGTGCTATGAAAGGTATACCTTTATAAGATATATAAAACTTTTTTATTTTTATTTACAGCTTCTTCTATTGAATACAATGAAGCGACTGAAACTTTAATTGATGGCATTTTGTCTGACTTCTTAAAATACGCTCCATTTCAAAAAGGTGGCAGAAAAGAAAGGAAATTAGATTGATTGTTATAAATATTTACATATATTTCAATAAAGAAATATTTTCTTGTTGTCTACTAATATTTTGTTTTCAGTTTTAATTCAACATTACCAAAAAAAAATTTCAGTTATGAAAAAATGTAGGATTGAGTAAAATAAGAAAAGCTTAACTAATATAATATTTTTATTTATAATAAAAAAAAATTACTAATGATGTGGTATTAAAAATTGGTATTAATATTAATGTTTATTAGATGAAGATGTGTAAAAAAAAATAAATTACAAGTTATTATTTGGACTTTAAAATTGTTTGAATGATAATTTATTATTTATTGAGATGTTTTCTTTTTTAATTTTTGTTGCTTTTATATTATCAATCAAACTAAGTTATTGTTGTGTGATATTTTAAAATAAACTGTATATTATATTTTGTATTAATAATGAATATTATCTATTTTTGTTCAATATTCCGTTTTAATCTTATGTAGTTAATTATGTTTTAGCAACCTGGGATTCTTTTATTATTTTCCTTTGATGCCTTGTGTTATTTTAACATAATATATTCAGAACTATGCAGATTAATAGAATAATAAATATATTCATAAAAATGAATTTAAAATATAATAAATTTACAAAATAAAGAAAATCTTATCTTTGCTAATAATGTCTACTAATATTTTTGTTTAGCAAGTATCGTGGTTATAAAATGTCAAGATTTAGCTAGTTTAACTAGGCCTGTTAGTACACTTATATTATGGTTTCTTCAATTTTTTATTAGTTCATATAATATTTTCAAAATCAAATATGTGGAAAGGAGCTGTTTGGAATGAAGATTTACAAGGAGAAGAAGGTGTAATTCCATCTAATTGGATTTGTAATAAAACTGTTTATTGGCCTCCAGGTACCAAAGCATTGACTGCACTAAAATGCTGAGAAGAATTGGCCTAAGTTTCCACAAATTAAAACTAAATTCTCTTCAGGTATTACATCTATATATTACAATTATTATCTTTTAAATAATTTTGTAAGGAAGAGTTATTTTGTTGATATAAAATATAACTATTCATATAACTATTTCAATTCCCCAGAAACAAGCAGGATTGTGGAAAATTTGAATTTACAACTACAAAAGAAAAATGTTATAATGAGAATTTCCCAAGTAGGTATTAGTTTTATATGCTTGGATTTTATAAATTTTAATGTTTATACATAAAAATAAAAATTTTTTTTTAATCTTTACCATAATTTAGTTATTATATTTTACAGGTTCAGTTATCAAATATTTAGATGAAGTGTCAATGCACATGTCCTCCAGTTGTTCATTGATCAAATCTATAGGTATATATATATATATATATATATATATATATATATATATATATATATATATATATATATATATATATATATATATATATATATAAACAACTTTTAAATGTATTCTACAAAATAGAGTGCTAAATGTTCTTAAAAGAACAGAGCAATTATGTATTAGTAGAAAATCACTTCACAAATTTTTTTTTTCGTTTTACACAATAGAATGAATATATATATATATATATATATATATATATATATATATATATATATATATATATATATATATATATATATATATATATATATATATATATGTTTATATATATATATTTATTTATTTTCAGGGGTAAATAAATAAATATATATATATATATATATATATATATATATATATATATATATATATATATATATTTTCCCCTGAAAGTGTAAGGGATTATTAAAAATTGCTTTAGCAAATGCATGCTATTTAACATGAAAAATGACATTATTGACCTCTGTCGAAGCCCCATAAGTGTAAAAACATGAAAGCTAAACCTAAATTAAAACAAAAAAAAATCCTCTATAATATTAGGTGTAAAATCTCCTCCAAAATCCTATTTTTCTTATAAAAATTTTATGTGGCCACTCCAATTATAACTTTTCAATGTTAGAAAAATTTAATATTTTGATTATTAATTTATTTTGAAAAAAGGTTGTTTTATTTAAATTAAATATTTGAAAAAATTATTAATAATCATCTAAGAGCAGGGCCGTCCCGAACGGGGGTGTAGGGGGTGTCCCACCACCCCCAATGCTGTCATGTAAGCATTTAAGTTGACACATTTAGTTTTCAGTTTTAATTCAACATTACCAAAAAAAAATTTCAGTTATGAAAAAACGTAGGATTGAGTAAAATAAGAAAAGCTTAACTAATATAATATTTTTATTTATAATAAAAAAAAATTACTAATGATGTGGTATTAAAAATTGGTATTAATATTAATGTTTATTAGATGAAGATGTGTAAAAAAAAATAAATTACAAGTTATTATTTGGACTTTAAAATTGTTTGAATGATAATTTATTATTTATTGAGATGTTTTCTTTTTTAATTTTTGTTGCTTTTATATTATCAATCAAACTAAGTTATTGTTGTGTGATATTTTAAAATAAACTGTATATTATATTTTGTATTAATAATGAATATTATCTATTTTTGTTCAATATTCCGTTTTAATCTTATGTAGTTAATTATGTTTTAGCAACCTGGGATTCTTTTATTATTTTCCTTTGATGCCTTGTGTTATTTTAACATAATATATTCAGAACTATGCAGATTAATAGAATAATAAATATATTCATAAAAATGAATTTAAAATATAATAAATTTACAAAATAAAGAAAATCTTATCTTTGCTAATAATGTCTACTAATATTTTTGTTTAGCAAGTATCGTGGTTATAAAATGTCAAGATTTAGCTAGTTTAACTAGGCCTGTTAGTACACTTATATTATGGTTTCTTCAATTTTTTATTAGTTCATATAATATTTTCAAAATCAAATATGTGGAAAGGAGCTGTTTGGAATGAAGATTTACAAGGAGAAGAAGGTGTAATTCCATCTAATTGGATTTGTAATAAAACTGTTTATTGGCCTCCAGGTACCAAAGCATTGACTGCACTAAAATGCTGAGAAGAATTGGCCTAAGTTTCCACAAATTAAAACTAAATTCTCTTCAGGTATTACATCTATATATTACAATTATTATCTTTTAAATAATTTTGTAAGGAAGAGTTATTTTGTTGATATAAAATATAACTATTCATATAACTATTTCAATTCCCCAGAAACAAGCAGGATTGTGGAAAATTTGAATTTACAACTACAAAAGAAAAATGTTATAATGAGAATTTCCCAAGTAGGTATTAGTTTTATATGCTTGGATTTTATAAATTTTAATTTTTATACCTAAAAATAAAAATATTTTTGTAATCTATACCATAAATTAGTAATTATATTTTACAGGTTCAGTTATCAAAGATTTAGATGAAGTGTCAATGCACCTGACCTCCAGTTGTTCATTGATCAAATCTATAGGTATATATATATATATATATATATATATATATATATATATATATATATATATATATATATATATATATATATATATAAACAACTTTTAAATGTATTCTACAAAATAGAGTGCTAAATGTTCTTAAAAGAACAGAGCAATTATGTATTAGTAGAAAATCACTTCACAAATTTTTTTTTTCGTTTTACACAATAGAATGAATATATATATATATATATATATATATATATATATATATATATATATATATATATATATATATATATATATATATATGTTTATATATATATATTTATTTATTTTCAGGGGTAAATAAATAAATAGATATATATATATATATATATATATATATATATATATATATATATATATATATATATATATATATATATATATATATATATATATTTTCCCCTGAAAGTGTAAGGGATTATTAAAAATTGCTTTAGCAAATGCATGCTATTTAACATGAAAAATGACATTATTGACCTCTGTCGAAGCCCCATAAGTGTAAAAACATGAAAGCTAAACCTAAATTAAAACAAAAAAAAATCCTCTATAATATTAGGTGTAAAATCTCCTCCAAAATCCTATTTTTCTTATAAAAATTTTATGTGGCCACTCCAATTATAACTTTTCAATGTTAGAAAAATTTAATATTTTGATTATTAATTTATTTTGAAAAAAGGTTGTTTTATTTAAATTAAATATTTGAAAAAATTATTAATAATCATCTAAGAGCAGGGCCGTCCCGAACGGGGGTGTAGGGGGTGTCCCACCACCCCCAATGCTGTCATGTAAGCATTTAAGTTGACACATTTAGCAAATTTTGAACTATAGTTGGCTAATTGCAAATATTGAGTACCTTTTTTGTGTGTGTGTGTCTCTAGTTGACAAAAAATACATACAATACATAAAAATACATACATACCCCCCCCCCCCTCCCCATGATAAACCACTTCGGGACGGCCCTGCTGTTAGATGATTATTAATAATTTTTTATAAGTTTAACACCTTTCCATTCATTATATTTTTTCAAGTTTTCCTTTTTTGATTTTCTTAAATATATTTTTTTTATTTACAGCTTCTTCTGTTGTATTCAATGGACCAAAAAAAACCTCGGTTAATGGAATATTGTTTGATTTTCTAAAATACGCTCCATTTCAAAAAGGTGATGGAAAAGAGAAGAAGTTTGTGTAGATTTTATTCAATTATATGTAGATTATATTCAATTATTTGTCTATCTTATTCAATTATATGTAAATATATGTAATATTTAAATATATTTTTCAATAAAACAACTTTTATCTCTTGCTTTAATAATACTATTTTAACTAAACTAAACTGAAAAAGTTCTAAATAGTCTAAGTATAGACTATAAGTAGATTTAATATCCATAATATACCTTAATAATGTAATAGAGAAGTGCAACAGCACTATTGGACATGCATACTACGTTTTGATGGTGATCTCAGTTTTTATCAACGGTTTCTGTGATTACAAAACGTTTTTAACAACCGGTTTAACGTTGATAAATCAACGTTTAAAAAACTGTCATTCTTAACGTTGTTTCAACGTAAATTCAACGTTATTGTAACGTTTTTTTGGTTCGAATCAACGTTGACATAACGTTTGAACCTAACGTTGATTTAACGTTGAAAAAAACTTTCATTCTAAACGTTAAATCAACGTAATTTCAACGTTTCAACGTAAGTTCAACGTTATTTCAACGTTATTTGCCGGCTGGGATATGTTGTACACAAGCTCAAAAGACAAGCTAACGCAGAAAATGAAAAAGAGATTGACAAATCGAAATTGGGCTGAGCAATAAAAAGTATTGCGTTAAGAAATAGAAGTACTGCGTTTTCAATTATTACTGTTAAAAGTGACAGTAATAATTTAATAATTGTAAGGAAGCGTGTTAAAAGTGACAGTAATAACTTAATAATTGTAAACGAGCATGTTGAAAGTGATATTTATTATTTAATTTGTAACCTAATTTTTGTTATTATTGTTAATGGATAATTTATTGGTGCATGCTCTCCACAGACCTCTTTTTTATTATATATTCTGTTGGTGGAGCAGCATAGACACTCTTGTATTTTGTACTAGTTTAAATGCATAGTCTCTCCAAAGAAACAGTTTTCAATCCTCGAGATTTTGCAATTAGAATCGAGGATTATAATCACGATCAATGATGATCAAACATGATCAATTTACTTCCCACAGTTATAATAATAAATGTCTAATATACTCTTTTAGCAAATTTGTTTTATTACAGTTTTTTTTATTTTTCGTTTAAAGTGCGTAAACTAAACGAATTGTAACTCTATAAACATCAAAGTTTTTGATATGAAAAAATTGATGCATGTAGAACGTTGAACAACTGATGCATGTAGAGTTGAACAATTGATGCATGTAGAGTTAAACAATTGATGCATGTAGAGTTGAACAATTGAGTTATATTACTACTTATCTTGGTTTTATTTCTTTTATTTTAATAGTCTATTGGAATCTTCAAGTTCTTTCAAGTTCTTAAAAGTTGTTTCAGTAGTCTGCTTGGGTCTTCAAATTCTTTTAGAATTTATTTCAATAGTCTACTTAAGTGTTCAAGTTCTTTCAAGTTCTTGAAAGTTATTTCAATAATCTACTTGAGTCTTCAAGTTAGTTTAGAATTTGTATTTGCTTTTGATGGAATTTTTTTCTACTTAAACGTTTCACAATTTGAAAAGTTATCAGATGTGTGTTTCTGTAGCAGAGGCTTCTAATAACTCTATTTACAGTTCACAGCTGGGAGGCACATCTTCAAAGCCAGTTAAATTAATTCAGAAGTTCTTTTAAGAAGAAGTTATCGAGTAGAATACTTTTTATTTGAATAAGCTTTTGTTTTAACTGGTATTTAAAACTAGAAGAAACTGTTACAACATCACTCCGTTTAACAGAAATAAACTTTTTTGAAATGCTACCCAAAGTTCTGTAAGATGTTTATGAACAAGTTGGGGTACTAAGTTTTGAAAAGATGGCGAAATGCTTTTGCTAGAATTCTGCGTTTTTTCTGCAAGCAGATACCAGCCCTTTTAAAACAATTTGTATGCAATTTATATCAGATAAAAGAGATTAAGAAAATTGAGACTTTTAATAGAAATGCATTAAATCTTTTATAACCGATTTTTTAGTCTGTAGTTACTTAAATCCGTGCAGATTTCTCTATAAACTAAAGACTGTAGCAAATGCGTCTGTTAAAAGGTAAGTATATCCTCCTATTATATGGAAAACATGTGTACAAATACATTAAACTTGAATTTAAAAAAAAATTTACGTTAAGCTACCAGGAAGTGTTTCAAAATTACATATTTGCGGTTAATTTTCCAATGTTAGCTTTTTTTTTTAACCCAGACCACATGAAATAATTTGCATCTACGCATATTTTTTTACGGGAGAATTTGTTTACAACCATTCACTTTAAACTCTCTGTAATATGAAAACAATAAAAAAAATGCCAATTTATCAAAATTGTCACTCTAGTAATTTCTACATTATGTTTATATTTCAAACGTTTTTATTTCAATAAAACAACATTTGCGCAAAAAGTTTGCAATTTATAAAACTTAATCATACCAGAATCGATATTACCAAGAACAACAAAAAAAAGCGGATCAAAGCGTTATGAATATAAAATTTCTCAAAAAGGTATGCTTGTATTGGAGTTACCACCCAGTGGGCACGCGTCGTCCGGGGGATGTCCGTCAGACCTTTTGCGAAAAGAAAAAGATGGTCCCAAAAAAAGAGGTTTTTTTTATACTTGAATAAAAAGCTAAAATAAAGACTATCGGTACACATCAAATTGGGTTAACAGATTAAAAAAAAACTGTTTAAAACTAGAGAAATAAGAGTCAAGGGAGTAGTAAGATTCTTTAAATCAATTTTGACTTTTAAATAGTTATTAGTTATTTAATAAAAATTAATTAAACTCTTATATAAAAATATTTTTAAAAAATTACTTAAGATTAGCATATTTATTTAGCATTCCTGTTTTTTAATAATCTAGGTTATTACAAAAGCTAGTAATAACCAAAGAATCCAGTAATTGTTTTCTATAATTGATTTGGTAATTTTTGTACAAAAATGTTACTTTTAAAACATCGCTTCTTTTTTACTTTGCAAAAAAAACAAAAAACAGTAGATCATATGAAAAAAAAGTTTTTGTATATATTCCAGTCATAATTGATTTACTATTTTGATTCACTTATTTTTTCAATAACTTTTTCAGGATTTACAGGTTGCTTATTGAAAAAAAGGCTTATGGGATAGGTGGATTTGTCTGACGCACGTTTTCATAAATAGTTTTAAAGGGTTTGTTGAAAATTTTGAGCAAGATTCTTTTTTTCAAATATAACAAAGGTTTGATAGACTCATTGAACTTATTTAAATAACATTAATTACATCACAGTATAAAAAAAATTGTAACTCAAGTACAAAAAATTATTTTTCATAATGTGAAAAGGCTATAAAATATTTTTTACTATACAAATAAAAAGTATAAACTTTTATATTAAACTATTATTTAGGAGATGGCTATTGAAAAAATTTTGAATACTCTTCTATTTTTCAAAAAACTAAAAAAACAAGTATCTTGATTTAAAAAAAGTATGTAGCAATAGTTTAGATCATGACAATTTTCAATTAAAGATTCAAGTTTAGCTAATGTTGATGCTAATGAGATTTGTTCAGAGGCAAATAAATATATATTTCACCTAGCTCTGACAGTTAACATGAAAATTTGATACTGAAATAAATAAAATACTTTGTGATTGGTCTTCGCAGTATAAAATAAATCGTGTGACACTTGCATCACTTTTATTATTAAACCATATTTCCCTACATAACAACCACATCCGAGGACATTATTAAAGGCACCTCCAGTGTTTGAAGTTAGGAAAAAAAAAAAATGTAGTGGTTACTGTCGCATTGGACTTAAAAATGGAAAAAAATCTTTGATTATGTTACTAAATACTATGATGGTGCTAGAGCATGATACCAGAGCATGCAAGCATTGACTTGCTAATTAATACAGGTGGGTTGCTTATTTTTAAAAGCACTTGTGTTTTAGTTTAACCTATACTTTGTATTGTAAAAAACTTTTGTAAGAAAGAAAAAAATATTGTTGGAATATATAGTGGAAAAGAGAAAAGAATTAGTGCAACAGAGTTCCTTGAAGACTTTAAAAAAATTAAACTTTTAATAGAGGAAGGTCTTGTTTTTGATAGCAGATCAAATCATTTGTATGCAACGCACCTGCAAGAGTATTTATCAAGGGAATAAAAGTTCACTCAGGATATAATTCTTGTGGAAAATGCACAGCAAATGGTAAATATAATGGCAAATTAATTTTTTCGAAAATCAATGCACCAATACAACTTTACTACAGACTACACACTACAGACTTTTTTTCATATGGTTGACAAATAATATTTTCAACAGGTGTGAATTAATTTGCTATAATATATTCTTTTTTTTTTTTTTTTTTTTTTTTGTAGTTATTTTAGATGCTCCCAGAAGTCCTTACGGTCTTATCACAGAGCACCGCGGGAGAGCGTTAAACGGGAAGTTCCCGCCTCCTTCCATACCAATGTCGCTTGTTGGGCTAGAGCTGGCGTCGAACCTAGGACCTCTGGGTTCTAAGCCAGAACTCTAACCACTGCGCCACGAAGTGCCGCAGTGGTTAGAGTTCTGGCTTAGAACCCAGAGGTCCTAGGTTCGACTAATGCCCTAAGAAGTCCTAACGGTCTTGTCACAGAGCACCGTGGAAGTGCATTTAACCAGCAGGTTCACGCCTCCTTCTTTACCGTGAGGCAATAATATGTCAAGAGCTCGTTTCGAACCTGGATCTCTTGCTTATACAGCAAGTACTCTAACCACTGCGCCACGGCCGCACAAATATTCACTATTTCTTGTGAATTAGAGCCGTTGGCAATACTTAGTGGTGCTAAATGGCCATTGAAATTGATTTAGAACAATGAAAAAATAAATTATACAGTTGGAATATGCGTCAAAGCTGCTGGTTATTGTCTTGCGCCGTATATTATTTTTATTTAAAAATAATGTCTGTAAAATAAATTGTGCATAAGCGGTCCAGGCAATGCCGTATATGCAACAACTCCTTTCACATGGATGGAAGATAATCTATTTGTACCGTGGCTACGGTCGTGTGCCCGGTGGGAAACGAGCTAGCGAATAGCTAGCAACTAGCTAACTTTATAGTAACTTTCAAGCAACTTTTTTTATTATTTTCTTTTTTCCTAATGTCTTAAACATCTTTAAAAACTCGATTTTTAGTGTTGAGTTTATTATAATTATGAGAAAAATTGAACTTTAAACATTGCGGTTTTGTAGCAATGTGTCGCTAGCTACATATCGTAGCTTTGTAGCTATAGCTACAAAATATCTACAAAATATAGCAAAATTTTTCAGACTTTACTACAATATGAGGCTACTTTACTACATTATGACGCTACTTTACTACTAAATGACGCTACTTTACTACGATATGACGCTAGCTACAATAACAAGTGGGTCTTTAGCTTATTACTCTAGCTATCCTCCAAGCTAAACCGCTGTCTTTATCTTTACAAATATTGATAGCATTTTGCTAACTTAAAAAAGCTAGCGATCCTCGTAGCCAAATCGTTGTCTTTATCGTTACGATTATAACTTGCTATTCGTTAGCCGATTTCTCACCGAGTGGGAAATCGACTAGCTTTCTCTCCATTAAAAAATGTCCAGGTAAATAGTTTAGTCAGTTTGTTAAAAATTAGTTTAATCAATTAATTGTTTAATTAAATAAATTGAACTTTGGTAATCCAATTATTGGTACTTATGTTTTAGTTGAAGATAGACTAGTTTGTTTCAACATCAAGAAAATCGATCAATCTAAATTACAAATTGCTAATACATATGAAACACTTTTATCTCAACCTGAGATTTTATCATCTCAACCTCCAGAATATATAACAGTGCAACAACCACGAACACCACGAGCTACACCATCTCAGCCACTGCCTTCTGAATCTACACCAACAACATCTAGCATCAACACACGTCGTATAGCACCAGCTTCAATATAATCTCAACATTCAACTCGCCAGCAACCAACCTCCAATATAACTCCGGCTATTCAAAAGGAAATTAATAAAAAATTAAAAAAAAATTGCGATTTGCATAATCGCTCGCCACAGCTTGGCAGCAAATGTTTCGCACCCAAAACGTTTTTTTTTAAAGTTTTATTTTTAGTTGAATGTTTACAGTAGTTTTATAAACTAAATAAAATCATATAAATTAAATACTAAATATAAACTAATTAAAATTAACACATTAAACTGTATCAGACAATACACACGAACATTTCGTGAATTAAAAAAAGTTTAAACCAAATTATAATTGTAAATGCATATATAATTGTAAATAATACTTATAAATATATAGTGCAATTCTGGAAATTAATAAAAGAAACAAAATAGATGACAATAAATATAACAAACTAATTATTTTTTAGGAGTAAAAATAAAAACAAAAAAAAACAAAAAGAAAATTAAAAAAATATTTTTGACAAACTTTACAAAAACAAGGTTTTCCATGGCATTTTAAAAATCTTTTTTCAAAAATCTTTAGACTATTTATTGACATAGTTTCATTGTCTAGAGAATTCATTTTTACTGACATAGTTTCATTATTTTTATCCATAACGAGGTTGCTTTGTATAAGTTATTTTTTTATGTACTTATGTTTAGAGACTATGGTTAGGAGTATTAACTTTTTACTACAGCGAAGTCTAAACGGAAGGGATTTTTTGATAACAAGATTTGACTTAATTTCTGGGTTTAAACCATTTATAGATTTAAAAGTTTGGTTATTAAAAACGTCAAGTTTCCAAGGTGGATGCTTTGTTTATTTTCTAATTCATTTCAAAACCATCCGAATCAAAGGACAGCACAGTGAGCTAGTAGGTGGACAAAATGGGAAAAGATTTTAGTTGTTTAATCTTAAAAACTTATATAATTCTAGTGTCTATATATATTAGGGAAATTAATTTATTTTTATTAAATCCCGTAGTTACCAGGACTCTGAGCATTTGAATATTGAAATTAAAAAATATATAAATTAGTAATTTTGGTGACATCAAAGTTGTGTGATATTTCAATTACATCTACATTTTTTTAACAAAAAATTAGTATATCTTATTTTGGCGTATTTAGAGATAAGAAAAATCATTGCGTGAAATAAATTTGTCATAAGCAAGTTATCTCAGTTATACTTTGAAAATCACATTAAAAAAATAAAAATCTTTTAGAAATTCTTTGCCGCACTATAACTAATAATTACCACAATTTGCCATGTGCATATTTATTTGAGCTATATGATGCTTCAATCGAGTTTCATTGATTGCTCGTCCCCTTAAATTCCCGTTCAGATTTTATATATGTTTTAACTTGGTTACTATGATTAGTTATTATTTTATAGCAACAATCCATTTTTACATTAAAGCTGTTTTTACAGTATTTTATTTGCGCCAAGTACACAATATTGGGCGTATAAGTAAGGTAATATTAGTAAGTATTTTTTGCAAAACGTATATATTTTCTGAAAGAATTATAAATTTTGAATCAAATGGTATATTACAAAAAACTCAGAATTTTTTTTTTTAAATTGATTATTTTTTCTATATGAGCCACCTTAAGAACATTGCTTCTATATTTTTGCCGCAGTTTCATTTTTTTGCTTACAATTTTTATTTATGGAAAACTTTGGTCATTGTTTTCATAACTTTTTAATTTTATTCTTTTTTTGGACTTCAAAACATGATATCTCGAGATTAAGAAAGCCTTTTTGGCTGAAATTTTTAGTATATGTTCCTTAATCGTTAAGATTTCAGATGTACTAAAATGATCAACTAAGAATAGTTTTTATAACACATGATTTTTATAACACAAAACCTGTTTCTTCCTATGTATAAATTTATGATTTTTTTGGTATTGTGTCCCGTTTTTGATATTTTAATTATTTTTTCATTCTTTTAGTAGAAATGAATGAAAATAATGTAATAAAGCTATAACCAAAAAGTTTTTGAGTTTAAAACAAAATTAATCAAGAAACATTGCTTTGAATTTTTTCAAATTTGCCCTTTTTAATTCAGATTTTGTTGAAAGTTGCCTTAAATATTATTTACTTACAGTTTTTTTAATGAAATTTGAGTTTCTTATATCATCAAAAATACAATAAAATGTATATGAACCGTTGCAATTTATTCTATTAAAAAATTTATTTTTTCTATATGAGCCACCTTAAACTTAGACATTCATAATTTTCTCCAAAAATAGAATCTAATAAAACTAAAAAACGGTGTGTATATGGTATACTTGAATCTCATTCATCCAATGAACTATTTTTTGCTGCTAGTAAAAATTTAAGAGATGAATCTATTGTTATTGCTGTCAAGAACGTTTTAAATATTTCAAATACAAATAAAACAAGTAAATATTCAGCAGACGAAGCACTAGCTTTAATAATTGATGCGAGTCTGCCAAAAGCTTCTTATCAATTGATTAAAATCAAGCTTCATATCAATTGATTAAAACCAAGCTTCATATCAATTGATTAAAATCAAGCTTTATATCAATTGATTAAAAGCCTTGGAGAAGGAGTGTAACATCTACCTCACTTACAATAATGTCAGGGATGCAAAATTGAAATATTATTCTGCAAATATAATAGTGAAGGACTATTCAGCTTCAGTTCCTTTGAGAGATTTAATGATTCATACTTTGCAAAAAATCTGTGCACTTCAGGAACCTGTGCTGAGGCACTTGATATTGAACGACAAAACAATAAAAACAATGACACTTACGTGTAAGGCTGGTTTTGATGGTGCTACTGGCCAAAGCATTAATAAAAAAAAATAAAAAAATATTCAGATTTTACATTATCTTGGAAACACCCTTTTCAGGATATGAAATAGACTGATTATTGTTTTGATACAGTTAGACTATATTTGTCCCTTTATCCATGGTATTACATGGTTCAATCAGTTCACAAAGCATTGATACATGGACATCACGTAATTAAAAGCCTTACATTACTCATCGGACTTATGTCAGATGAAACTCAAGAGGCTGGAAAAAAAGATTTCAAATCTTATCGAAAAAAAATTTCAGCCGAAAAACAGACAGAAGAGCAGCAAATACTGATCATATCAATAGACTCCTAGTTTCCAGTAATTTCATCACTGTTATTTCATCACTGCGTTAATCAACATTACACCAAACTAATCATAAAATATTTCCTTCAGATGTTTTACAATTATTTAAACAATCTTCAAACGACATTTTTTCATAATTTTTGATGTAGTTTTAAATTGACAATGTTTTCTTCCACTATTTTTTGTTTTTATTATTGCTAAAACATTATTAACCTAAATACTTAATTGTTATTCAATACAGGTGGGTCGAAAATCCAATAAAATTTATTAAAAATCAATTTACGCCTTTGTAACTAAGGAAAGCATCTGGTAACTAAGTAATATAAGTATTCATAGCAACTAAATATAAAAATTTATCACTTTTATAAGAAGTGTGATCTCATATTGGTACTCATATTAAATTTAACACTCGTAAAATATCTGCAAATACCAAAAACAGGTTGTTGCTAGGCAAAATAAAGAGCTGCCGTGGCGCAGTGGTTAGGGTTCTGGCTCAGAACCCAGAGGTCCTAGGTTCGATGTTGGCTCCAGCCCAAAAACAATATTGGTAAGGAAGGACATGTGAACTTCTAGTTAAATGCTCTCGCGCAATGCTCCGTGATAAGACCGTAAGGACTTCTAGGAGCACCTAAATAACCTAAAAAAATAAATAAATAAAGATATCCATTGCAACAAAATAAAAAATATCACCTTCATAAAAAGCGCAGACGTGGTATTAGTATTCATGTTAATTTTAGTGAGTATATTAAATTAGTTATGAATTTTGTCCAGTAAAAGTGAATTCTGGCCCACTGTGGACAGTAAGAAAAATTTGAAAATATAAAAGCAGTGAATAAGAGACTTGTTTAGATGATAAAAACTTGTTTAGATGATAAAAAGTTCTTTATTATTTAAAGGAGAGGAGTAAGGAGTTGAAGTTCGATGGTTACTTAGATAATCATCAAAATTCAAGTTCTTATCAATTGTAACCCCGAGTTGGTGAACCTTAGAGGAAACACAGATCCTCATATTTCCAACTATTAAAACTTAATCTTCACAACTTTCAAAGCCTCCTGAAAAAATTGTAATTTATCCGGATTTGCAACAATTTTAATTATAATAAACCATAAATTTGATTTTAATGTTCTGTTTGATGTTCCTATTTAAAGACGAGCAATAACACTCTCTAAGTTGCTGTCACAAACATAGAGAGTGTAACCCTCAGCAAAGCTGCGGATTTCCTTTAATAAATAAGAAAAAATCATTTATAAAAATGTTAAAAAAAATTTGTCCCAATATTGAACCTTGAGAAACACCAGATTCCACATAAAAATTATCTGAAAATGAAGAATCTAATCTTACCCTCTGTTTGTGAGCAGAAGGGTACGATAATAGAAGTTTAAGGCTTTTATTAGAAAGCCTTCTAACTTGGCAATAAGCAAATCAAGAGGAATTACATCATAAGTCTTTGACAAAAAAGCTATCTGTACAGATATTAGTGGCCATCACAACTTTATTTTTACAAAGCTCAGATCAATCAGGTTTACCATTGTAAAAATGAGATTGTAATCTAATTTAAAGGACTTTTAGAAACTTTTGAGATTCTCTTAATTTATATACCCCAATAAAAAGAAAAATTTTAGGAGGCAACGACCATAAATACTGGACTAACAACACCTTCTTTATCCAATTCTTAATCCAATTGTTGTCACTTTTTAAGTAAATTAAAAAGCGTATGTTGTATACCGTATTCTCTGCGAAATCCACATAACAGTTTGTTAAGACTTGGTCCAATAGTTACTCACATTTGCTCATAAATAACGATTTCAAAAGCGTTTGATAGAGCCAACAGAATACTTATGGGGTGGAAATTTTTTTTAAAACATGGAATGACATCAGCTATTTTTCAAAAAGAAGGTAGCTCACCTTGAAATATACTATTGTTTATACAGGAAGTGAGGCTTCCTCTAAAATCCATGATACAAGTTTTTAGCTCAAACGTTGGAATCATCACTAGTTTTCTTCTGAATGTTTAAAGAATCAATAACTTTAGTGATATCTTAGGAAGTAGGTTAATGAAATTTAAGATTTTGAGAATAAAATTTAGACTATTTTTTATGTTTGTAATACTAGGATGGTTTGCATATCTTATGATAGCAGATTCAACATAATCCGAAACATTACAAGTAG
Source organism: Hydra vulgaris (assembly GCF_038396675.1). Taxonomy (NCBI): domain Eukaryota; kingdom Metazoa; phylum Cnidaria; class Hydrozoa; order Anthoathecata; family Hydridae; genus Hydra; species Hydra vulgaris. The sequence continues at coordinate 52,686,095 of NC_088932.1, read as the reverse complement.
AAGGCGCATTATCGCTTATAACTAGACTTATCTCTAGTGTCTTGTCCATTAGGGGGTTGATTTTTCAACTTTTTTTTTTTTAAATTAATGGGTATATTTCTAAAACCTGACATTTTTATATTTATTTATAAAAATGTATACCTTAAGACATTTGATTGCAAAAATGTCACCCGTAAATATGAAATTGTAATATGAAAATAAAAAATTGTAAATGTTTTTTAACAATTTTTAATGTGTAGCACAAAGATAGTGTAATTATAATAATTACAATATCATTGGTGTAGCGTGATACAAATAAACAAACATATAAGTATATAAGTTTGAGTATACATTGTTTGAATGCGTCCGATGTCATCAATTTCTGCAAGCACAAGATTGAATTATTGTCATTAGCAGTCAAGATAAACGTGTTCCAATCAAGGTGATTTTTTGTGTTTACTAGATTTCATTTTAATTTTGCATGTAACTTAAAATTATTTCAATTTACTTTATATTTCAGAATGTCCAGAATAAGCTCCGAGATAGCTGAAAAACCTGAAAATATCAAAGCCTGGACAAAAAATCTAGTCCACTTTGAGAAATCAAAATCAATAAGATCTCACATTAACAAAGTTTTGCAGCCACTTGGCATTATGAATAAAATGCCAAAAGCTTATTCTGTTATTGGTCGGTATAATTACTTATCAAATTTAGAGAAGTCAGTGTATTCCAGATGTAAAATGGTTGGCGCAGAATTATCTGATTTATGGCTTAAACTGAGTTTACCAAAAATTAATGAAAGGTCTATAACAAAAAAAGTAGAAATTCTTATTAAGAAATATCATTCTGTTCAAAAATCCAAACAATGTTTTGAAGAAAAGTGGGATTATTTATTTGATATAACCAAAGTGAATGGTAACTGGCTTAGCAATGAAGATAAAGAATTTTATATATTACAGGTGAAAACTGATGGTCAAGCTGGTTATTGCACATCAAAAATTGTTAAAGTACATCCATCTAAAGCTGGCAAGAAGAGAACTATCATAGCTGAAACAGGTACAGTAGAGGTCAGTGATGACAATAAAGGAGACAATGAACAAGATGATGAGCAAGATTCTGATTATAATCCGCCAGGCCAAAAAACAAAGAGAAAATATGAGAACACCACTGTTGCTGTTAACTTAGTTAAGAAGTCAAAACTAAGTATTAAGAGATCAGCAGAAGTTTGCAAAAATTTATCTGAATGTGGTGTTAATGTGCAAGCACCATCCAAATCTGGGGTTTATAGAGCTACAATGTCAGAAGCTCAAAAAATGGAAAAGCATATGATTAATCATTTAAAAAATGATGATTGGGTGTTGCATTTTGATGGTAAAAGAATTTCCGGGATTGAGTATCAAGTCTTGATTTTAAAAAATGCAGAAAAGGAGGTCAAGTTAGCCATTTTGAAACTGGGTGATGGTAAAGCTAATAGTATTTACAGTGGAATAGCTGAAGTGCTAGATAAATTTCAACTATGGAGTAGTATTAAAGTTATAATATCTGATACCACAAGTGTTAATACTGGAAGTAAAAATGGAGTTGTAAGCCAACTTCAAAGAGAATTTAAAAGAAAAAATCTTGAACCAGTTCAATTTATTGGTTGTCAGCATCATGTGTTAGACACAATTTTGAAGCATTCCATGAATGAAATTTTAGATGAAGGAAAAAGCTCATCACCAGAAATACATTACAAATTTATTGTAAACCTGCAAAAAAACTATGAAAATTTAAAATCAAACTTTAAGCAAGGTGAAAAAATTTGTAAAGTAAAGACTAATAAATGGAGAGATGATCTGGACTTTTTGTTTGAATTGGTACAAAGTTACCGATACATGAAGGTGAATGGTAGCTATCCGGCTATAAAATTCAAAAGTCTGCCATCATAGAACAATGCCAGATGGAATTCAAAAGCAATCTATGCTCATCTGGCATATATTTTAAATGAGTCGAATAATAATCAACTTCGCATGGTTTGTGACTTCATTACATCAGCCTGGTCTGATATATGGTTTTCTGACATGCAATACTCAGAACATAATTTTAAAAATTAAGAACAAGCAATAAATTCAACTACAGCCACGAAAACCTTGAAAACATTTTGGTCCCAGGAGCCCAGTCGCATACAAGGAATTCAGAGATCTAATATCTGTGCGGAAAGAGCCATAAAAATTATGCAAGAAATTTATGCAAAAGATATTGACAAGATGAACTTCAGATTTATTCTGCACAACAACTTTTAAATTGCACAAACAATTGATCTTTGTATATTAATGAACAGAAAGTTTTGTAAAAATAAATTGCTATTTTTCTGTTAATTTGTCGATTTTTACGTTATATTTTTTTACTTACGGGGGACATTTTTGAAGCTTTAGTCAGTAAAACTTTTGCAATTGGTAATCTCATGTAGAATGTCAGATTTTGGCACTATACCCATGTATAGTTGTAAAAAAATCAACCCCCTATTGTCCATCAGAATATCCTTGCGCATTTCCTTTGTCTGATTTTTCACCTATTGAATCTATTTCAAAATGATTTTCAGCTCTGAAATCAATGCTACAATTATGATCTCTGCAATCCTAAATTTAACGATCAGAAGAATCTTTGTTTCCATATCGGAAAAATTTGGTTATTGATTGACTATCAAGAGATTCTTTTGATCATATCGCATTTTTAAGTTTTTTCTTTTGAGCTCCGGGTTTATGTTTGTAATTGGAGTTTGACATGATGTTTGAATAACTTGACAATCTAAAAAAAAATTTTTTCTTTCGAGACATCATTTGGAACATCACAATCACATAATTTTCAAATGATATATATGTCTGAACTCAAATAATTTCAGAATATACTATTTTCCTTTTTTAGTTTATTGATTTGATAACAAAGTTCAACTAATGAAAAATGATTAACCTGAAAGATTATGGACCAAATTGTGCTATCCAATCTATTAACCAAGAAAAATCTTATATATGAGAAAAATGGTGGAACTAGTTTACACAACGGTTCGAATAATATTCTTAAGACCATAGAGCTCTTAAGTGCAAATATAAATGTTAAGCTATCTGTTAACGTTAACGACTAATAACTTATATTTCATAACGAAGATGAGTTTAGCTTCAGGAATCGGTCAAAGAAGTCGGCGTAAAAAAACGGCAATATATATGAAATAAGTAAAAAAACAAAAAGGTTACCTGAATTGTTGAAGTGTCTATTTGTTTTCTACTTTTTAATTTTAGACAATGATTTTGGTTCAAAAGCTTTTCTTTTCAAATTTATTTTTAATTTGAAACAATATAATTTTACTTGGATTTGCTATTTTTCCAGTTACTATCACCGAGGCCCCAGTGGAGTAGTACCGCCATCCCCCCTCTTGTAAGGGCCATGGGTAAGACATTTATAAAATGCTCTAAATCCAAACAAAATACTTTATAATTAACTACTTAAAATTAAAAGTCAGTGGAAAATATTGTAAAACTTACAAACATTTTTATATCAATCTCTTTAAAGAACTAAATGTGGCTGGATAGCTCAGTTGGTTAGAGCTATCCAGAGTTAACCAGCACTTGAGTAGTACTTCGGTACGCAAAAATTTTGGTTAATAACCGACGCTACTTTGGATTAGTCTTAATGACTATTTGTGGCTGTTCCTATGCTAAGCTAATAATATCGTCGGATATAAGAACATTGTATAGAAAATGATTATAGCATAAAAATTCAAATAAAAAAAAATAAATAAATGAATATATTAAAAAAAACAATTTACAAAATTTATGGTTGGTATTAAAAAAATGTGATAGGTAATAATATATAACCATGAGCGAGATCTCGTCTCGTTCTCGTTTCTCGTGAGAAATGGGACTTCTCGTGAGAAACGAGAAATAGAAAATTCTCGCGAGAAGTAGAACGAGACTTAAATATTATATTATTTCCCAAATTAAGAATTATTATAATTTACAAAATGCTTAATAATTTGTTTTTTTAATCAATTAATATTTTCACTCCGTGATTTTAATAAATCTAATTCAAAATTTAATTTGTTTTTGACAAAAACAAATTAAATTTTTAATTAGATTTTTAATTAGATTTTTTAATTAGATTTTTTTTTTAAATCTAATTAAAAAATTTTAATTAGATTTTAAATATTTTTAATTAGATTTTAAATACAAAAACTTTTTGTATAAAATGGTGCACTTTCGACTTAATTTCATTAGTTTACCAGTGGAATAAAAAACAGTTTGACTCTGCAATGCTGGATTACTTTTGCACTGATCTGGCATCCTTTTCAGCAGTCGAAGGAAGAGGTTTCAAGAAATTGTTTGACATTGCAAACCCTAAACTGAGCCTTCAACACAGAACAACATATTCAAGAAAGTTTTCAATTCGGTCAAGAGAAGTTCAAGCTGAAATGAAAAGCATAATAACGGAGATTACGCCAAATCTTAAAAGTGCTGCATTTACTTCTGACCTTTGGACTTCTAGAGTTCAGGACAGCTACATCTCTTGGACTTTTCATGTTATTGACGAAAATTGGAGACTACATCACTGGACACCCCATGTCCAACAGTTCCCAGGCAGACACACAGGTATCATAATCGAAGGAAAGCTGGATTCTTTCTTAGAAGAACTAAATTTGCCTGCTGATTTGCCAATGTACTGCGTGAACGACCTGGCAAGAAACATGAAACTTGCAATCAAATTGTCAGATCGCTTTGACCAATACTTGTGCAACAATCATATTTTGCAATGTGCAGTTCGAGACTGATTTGGAATAACTGCTGGAATGGATGATGCGTTGCAAGCATGCAAAGATTTGGCTTCTTTAACTCACCAGTCAACAGTTGCAGCTAAGTTGCTTGATTCAGAATCAGACGCTCAAGGAATCAATTTTAGACAGTTACGCCAATCTGTTGACACAAGATGGAATAGTGAACTGGATTGCATGGCTTCTGTCCTACATCTGAAAAGTGCAATTATCAGCTTATATGCAAATGAAGATATTTTTTCTTCAAAGACCATCAGTGCATCACAGTGGAAATCAATCGAGGGAGCAGTAAAATTTTTGGCACCACTTAAAGAAGCTACAGAAACGTGGTCGGCTGAGTCTATTCCAACAATTAACACTGTCGCCGATTTTCTTTATTTAATCCATGACAAAATTGATCAATTTATTGAGACGGATGGAAAAAATGGCTACGGTGTCTTGTATGCAAAAAACTTTAAAAGCTGCATTGAGAAAAGATTTCCTCTTTGTCAAACTGGAAACTTATTGAGTGCTGCAGCAAACTACTTAAATCCTGCTTTAAAGGGACTTCACTTGAAGCTCTTCAAAAAATTTCAAACAACAAAAGAATGGTTAGCCTCACAGGTTAAGGATAATGTTGAGTGCCAACCTGTTGCCGGAATCCTTTCAGCAGATTTGTCCCCTAATTCAAAACTGAAGCGCAAGTTAAACTTCAGACTTGAAACTCAAGAGCTAACATCTGAACTGAATCCTATTTTGAGCGAAATGTGCCAGTATATCTCCTTGATGCCAAAAAAGACTTTCCGATTCTTGATTGGTAGAAATTGTATTCAAATACATTGTCAGAACTCTCTTTATTAGCTAGACAAATTTTAGCTATTCCAGCAAGTTCAACTAAATCAGAGAGAGTTTTTAGCTCAGGTGGAAATGTCGTCCGATCATCCAGACACAACTTACACCCAGAAAAAGTAGAACAAATCATCTTAATCAGAGAAAACATTGTCTTGTTGGAAAAGTTTGGCAAAAAAATTCTGAATTAATATTTGAAAAAGTTGTTTACATTTGACAAATGTCATTTGTGTCTATTTGTCAAAACCATGTTTACATTTTTTTTTTTACTTGGATTTTAATAAATTTATTTTCAAAAATTGTTAAGTTTCTCGTCTCGCCTCGTTCTCGGTCTCACAAGAAGTACTAACTTCTCGTCTTGGTCTCGTCTCGGTTTGAAAAAACCTAGTCTCGCTCATGGTTAATAATATATAATAAGATATAATAAGAATTAATAAAAAACAAAATTTCACTACTAAAAAAAATCAGTATCAAGAACAATGATATATTCAGTACTAAACAAATATCTGAAAGGTTTATTATTTTACAAATGTTGGACTTAATCTTGCTAACAAGATTACATCGTTCCTAATTCTTTTAATTGGTAAATCCTAAAAATTTAAAACCATCGAATGACATAACATTGGATTAATTTTAGCGTAATATTAAAGAAATCTGAAACAGCTTTATCTTTTCAATAAAAAAGAACAAATCATCAGATTTTGATATACGCAGTAATAACGGGTGATGCGGAAGTTATCGGACAAATCCTAATTTCATTATTTGAGCATAATAATTAGTTTTTATGGTTTTATGCGTAGGCATAAACGTTATATAAAATATAAACTTTATTATTTGAAACACAATTATTTAAAATGAGGTTAAATGCAGCTGAACAAGAATCTTTTCGAAAGCGACCAATATGTCTATTACGTTGATAAAGAATCCAATCCCACAAATGTGCCTCAAGCAGGACCAATTGAAAATTTTCGGGGACATTTGGCACAGAAGGTTTACGAGGGAGATTGGCAAGTTTCAACTGAGCAAGTTTAGATTGATCGCATTAAACTAAAACTACAAGAAATTGATTTAAACTTTTTACAGTCGCATATGAAAGGCGTCAGAGCAAAACTGAGATCAATTGAATATGGTGGTGTTTTTTCATATAAAAAATAATATATTTTTATTGAAAGGTAAATGCTTTATTTAAAAAAATATAATAGTAGTTTGTTTTTTTATTTATAAATAAGTTATTGGCGTTTTTATTTTGTCCGATAACTTCCGCATCACCCGTTATTTAAACAAAAAAGTAATAAGCTTAGTTAATAAGCTTATGTTCTCTAGAGTAAAACTTTTTTTTAAAAAAAAACTTTTATTGGATATTTCATGATTTACTATAACTAGCACTATAACTTTACAAAAATGACAATTAACGTTACCAACAACAAAATTATACCAGTGCTTTTCTGTATTTTCAAAATTATTCGAACGTGCAATTTATTTTAGAATCTTTGACCCTTTTACAAAAAACAATTATATTTATACAAAACAATTTGGATTTCAGAAAAATAGTTAAACCGAACAAACAACTATTTAATTAGATGATCAAATAAATAACGGCTTCATAATTTACTTTACTTACATTCATTGACTTACAAAAGTTTTTGAAACTGTTGTTCATTGCATTTTGATAAAAAAGTTTAAGTATTATGGGATAATTGCTAAAATCTATTATTGAATTAAAAGTTACCTCCATGGTAGAAAACAATGTTATAAATCATGAATACAGAATATTTTAAATCCCCTGTCGAGTACCACAATGACCACTACTAGGCGCTGTTTTATTCTTAGTAATACAAAGTATTTACGCAAAGTTACACCTAATTATGTTTGCAGATTTACAAATCATTTGCAAAAAAAATTTTTCCAATAATGTTGGTTTTTTCAACAATGAATCTTTGAAAAAACAAAGTATACATTATTTTATAAAAAAATGCAAGACCACATTCCTCTTAATTTTACTTTAAATAATAAACAAAACTGAAAGGTTCAATGAAGTTTTTAGGAATATTTGTTAACAAACATTTATCTCGGCTTCCCTATATTAAATTTACGGCCAAAAGTTTGTAAAGTATTGGTTGAGTGAACCGAAAGCTAAAGTTAAAAAAATACTTATTTTGCAAAAACATGCGTTCATATACGGAGTATATTAGGGAGAGCATGGTAAACCCCAATTGAGATACGATGAAACAAATAATTACCAACACTTAATATTAATGTATAAATATTTAAGGTGGTCCTCCACAGAAAATGTTAACTTTTGATCGCAAAGAGTTTTTGATTTAATTTTTTCTTCGATAATGTGGTTCTATAAACTATTTATGAAAATCAATTTATAAAAAAAAAAAAAATGTCTCAATTACCTAATTTTTTTAAAAATTAATGAAAAAGTAGCAATTTTTGTGACAAGCTAGCAATCAAAATATTTATCATATCACGCTGAAAATTAGTGTATATACTCATTGAGGTGTATTAATCCGGATGAGAGAAGCATTTTATATTATTCACAATATATAAAAAATTACAATATTTGAAACAAACATAGAAAAATTGGTGGACAAATGGCCAACATTAGTCTCATAAAAAAGTACTTTCCTTATTTTGTTTTAAATATCCTTATCTTATCCGGATCCTTTTTAATTATGTGAAAAATAAAAAAAAATTAGATCAAAAGCTTAAACGAGTCCAAAGATATCATGTTTTAAAGATTTGTGTTCTAGGCAAAACTTTATTCTTAGGAAACGACCAATATATAAAACAAAAGAATAAAACCATAACAAAAAGTAAAAAAAAAACATATCAAAACCCTCCAGGAATATATTTTAAGTTTTTCTCTTCGTCATCTTTGTCTATGTAACCCTTTTTCATTGTTCTTAGATATTTTTTTCTCTTTTTGACACGGTCAGTGGACTTTTGAAGAGACCGCTTTACAGTTACTTTCTTCTTTTCATTATGTTTCATATAGGTAACATATCCTGTTAGTTGAAATTTATTTAGTACAGAGAGGATTCCATTAGGACCTTCCATAAATTCAATAACAAATGAATTAACTGCAGACTCTAAGACCGCTCTACCCACAAAAATATTTTTTGGGCAGCGTCTCCAAATAATCTGGTTGAGTGCCTCGTTGGCGTTTTGGGTCTTACCATGAAGAAATTTTTTTAGTAAATCATCTGAAGATAAATAAGTAAAAATTGGTCTTAAAATGTTGAAGACTGCAACAGAAAGATTTACTTGCTCTACACAAGTATTTACACAATGAACTTTGCCTAAATGATATTTGCACCAAGCCTCAGTGTCTCTTGGACACATACGGTGTCGACATTCCTTGTCGTCAAAATCTGTTTAATGAAACAAAACGGCCCAAACAGCTTTTTTCATAGCATATAAATTTTCAAGATTGTTTCTTATGGCTAGGCCATAGAAGTTCTGCATGGAATTAATCACATATTTAGTTAACTTTCCTCTTACATGGAGTGGTGTGTTCGTTCCCTTGTAAGTCTTAACAATCTTACGAAGTCTAGTACCCATTCTCTTCTGTACATTGCCAATACATTCCAATTTTGTGATCTTAATGTTCGAATCTTTGTAAGGGTCACTTTCAATCTCAATTTACATCTCTGAAGGAGGAAGTTTCACCATCTCTAAGGTATTCATTGTAAATCAAAGTATTTTTTTCAATTGAGCGATGGAATATTTTGACTGCTCCAGCAGATTCCATAGCACCCGAAGAACCAACATGGTTATTAGTGCATTGATGATTTGCAAACCATTCTGCACATTCTGGACTTGACTTTTTATTTTCGTAAAAGACACAGCCATGGCAAAATTTTGAAAGTACTTCAACATCAATACATTTTTTATTAATGATTGCTGTTACTACTCCATTAAGGGAGGAATATTCTCGGGTTTGCCAGGTTCCATCAACGGTAACACACTTTTGATTTAGGCAATCAGAATTAGAATGGTAGATTTCAGCAGCTTTTAACATGCTTTCATCAGCTGCTGTATGATATGCTTCCTATATCGAATCTTGATTGCAAATATGATAACAATTGTTTGTGATACTAAACACCTTCAAGCAAAAAAAAAAATCTTTCCATGGTTTCAAACCCCACACCAATCTTTCGCGAGGCAATAGTGCTTCTAATGCTTATTTCAAACGGTTCCTTCATTTTTAAACTTTTCTCTTTACTAATATATTCACAAAAATATCTCTCTGTTTAAACAATATTGACAGTGTATTTCTAAAGAATGGGCAAACTCCTTTCGAGACGATTGACAAATTGTCAATCATTTGTATGCTTTTGTTGCAACTAAAGCATTTCCCAAATTTTTCTATAACAGTTTTAAAAATCTTAAAGTTTATTAAAATAAAATAATCAAATTTAGTATTGTTATTACTTTTCTCTACATCTGATTCTAAAAACTTTCTGTATCAGAAAAAAAATTATCAACACCATCAGCAGTATTTGGTATATTAGTTTCAACATCTTTTTCTTTGTTTTGTTGGTCATCACTGTATATGACAGATTTGTTGTGAAGATACTGATTCATTCTTCTTCTTTTCTTCTATTATAAATCTTCTTATTCCCTTAAGCCATAATTTTAAAAACAATTGGTTTTGTACCAATACAAATGGGTTTGCAAAATAAACAAATATCCAAAAAGTCCTAAAATTAGGCACCGCTGATTCGGTTCGTAAAGTCCGCAAAAAGTCAGACCGACTTATTTTGCGAATTAAAACAGTCCATTCGTTAAATATTTTACAAACCATAATCCAAAAAATAATTTACAAACTAATTTTTTTTTTTCGAATTCTCTTTGCTGTTCGGATTATAATTCTGAAATATTTTTACGAATGGCTAGCGGATTTTTATTTTGCGGATTTTTGGATTTTGGATGTTCGGATCATTAATCCGAAAAACTTTTACAAATCAATTTAACTTTAATTCGCTAAGCGAATTATACGAATCGCGTTCCGTTCGCGTTGCCATTAAATGGTGTGGTCCAAATAAATTACATTTTTATTGTGCGCGTCCTATAAATAGTGGATTTCTTTTTTATTTTCAATCATTCCAATTTGGAAATTTTAACCTACAACAATTTGTTCAACAGATCAACAAGTCTACTACACCATAAATATGCTACAAGATTTTCCGCTAACAACTTTGTTATACCAAAATCTTATTCTAAACAAGTTTCTTATTCAATTCAGCATCGCGGACCACTTTTGTGGAAAAGATTTCCAAACATTGTTTCCGGAAAAAAAAATCTCTTCATCAGTTTAAAACTGATTCAAAACAGTTTTTTTTAAACGCAGATTTTGATTTATATTATTATAAGTCTTTCTTTTAAAAATAGATCAGATTTATAATTTAAAAACTGAAAAACAAGTTAATTATTCGTATTTTCGTAATTATTGGAAAGAAAATAAAAAGAAAAAAAAAGGTTAAAATTTTTTGACAATAATCATTATCAAAAATCACATTTTCTCGCTTTTTATTTTATTTTTTGTGCGTATTTATATATATATAAAGTTATTATATATTCACTTTTACTTTTACCTAACCTAGTTATGATAACTTACTTTATCTTTTATATATTTTACTTAAAATATATATAAAGTTTTATATATTAACTCTTACTTTTACTCAATCTATTTATGATATTATGTATTAAACGATATTTTACTTTATTTATTATATATATTTTGTAAACATTCATTTAATTTTTCTTTTATGTTATATATTCTTGAAGCAACTTTGTAAAAATTATAAATTGTAACACGGTGCTTGGCGATTCTTCTTGCTCCGGCCATTAACTTAATTGTAAATTTATGGAAACTGTCAAATTTGTTAAACGGCAAAATAAAATAAAATTAAAAAAAAAAAAAAAAATACTTCACATTTATTACGGTAATCCATTATTATATTATTTTGATTTAAAAGTTAAGGATTTTTCAAACTCAGTTTTTGCGGGTTTTTTTTTTTGGATCAGATTCTTTGGCGAATTAATTCGCTTTGCGGATTGCTTCAATTAGTGGATTCGAACGATAAAACTTATATAGTTCTTCTACTTAAATAGAAATAGAAATAAAAATAGAAACAGAGATAAAAACTAGTTTGAAAAATTGTTACGTTCATTTCAACAATTAAGGTAAATAATTAGTTCTTTTGCTAAAAACATTATGCATGCCTCTAAAATATCATTTATTGTTAAGACAAATATTGAGGAAAATTTTCAAATAACTTTTAAATAATTAGTTTTTTTTCGGAAATTGTTTGCATGCATCAAAAACTTAATTATTAGTTCTTTTCGGAAACTGTTTGCATGCATCACGTTTTATTAAGGCAACTATTAAGGAAATAATATTTGCCTAATATTTTTAATAATACTCCCTCAATATTTCCGAAATATTGAGGCAGATATTTCAATAAAAAGTCCGTAAACCGAAAATTTAATTTGATCCGTGTTTTCGAATTTTAAATCCGAAGTGTAATCTGTATTAATATTCAGGGTGCGTATTCACAAAACTTTCGTTACTTTTGCGCAGCTTAACTAAGGTTACGGAAATCGTAAGTTCATGTTACAATTTGGTATTCACCAATGTTTCGCATTATTTCCGTACAGTTATTAATTGTTTATACAACATCAGAGGAAGATAAGCAAAGGAGATGATCAAGCCAAAAACCGAAGATTCATCAGAGCTTGCTCACTACTTCAATAAAGATCTAAATAAAAAATTCGAAGGTGAGTTGATTAGTATTGAATTCTCTATTGCAAATTTTTTAGATCCTAACAGCAAGGGCATGTGTTTTGTGGATGAGGGGGAAAAATTTGAAGTAGTCAAAACAAAATGAGTTAAAAATTGAGTGGCCAAGAAATGACTTTGGAAAATGATTCATTTTCAGTGTGATTTTGACTTTTTTTATTTGAAAATCATGAAAATCATTTCGTTTCATTGTATATTTGAATATTGTGAATAAATAAAAATGAACCTTATTTCATAACCAATACATTACTTTCGGATCAAATCAATCCGTAAGTAATTTGAACCGTTCAGCATAGATAGTTTGGTGCACAATTTGACAATCCGATAAACAGTAACGGATCGGCGGTCTCTACCTAAAATTGACAGCACTTAGGAACAACTTTTACAGGCTGTTTTTATAACTTATGACTTTAGGCTGCGTATACCAAAACGAGTTTATATATTCACATCAATTATTACCAATAAAAAATATATTTTGACTAGTTAATAACCTAAAAATAGCTCAAAATGTGGTTGCTATGGGCGTTTCTAAGGATATACTTTTATGTACCTAAATATAACAGGTAATATTTAGAACTTAGAATTTCTATTTATTTCGTCATTTTACACATTTTACAATGTTATCTATAAATTTAAACAAATATATATAATTACAAGCTGACTGGGGCAAGTAGAAATCAAAATGACTTATCATCAAGCCCCTTTGTGAAATACAAAAAAAATACAATTAAATTTTACATCTTCCAATATTACATAAAAGAGTGAAATTAATAAGTTTAAGAAAAAAAAAAAAAAATTTGGTTAGAAATTTTAGAAGGTTAAAAAAGAACTTAAAGTTAAAAAAAGAACTTAAGATTAAAAAAAGTTAATATCTTTTTTTATAGAGTTTGTTCTCAATCCAAATTTTCAGAGACTATTCACTAGTAATGAAGGAACAAAAAAATCTTTAAAAAAACAAATTTTTTTTTTATAAAAATAAGCTTTTATGAGTGGATGACCGCCATAACGTCACTCCATCTAACTTTATCTGCAAGTTTGACGAAAGTCACATAAAAAGATTTCTTTGAAGAACAATAAATATTCAGAATATTTAATAACATTCTGAGGACATAAGCTAGACAAATATTTACAAAAAGATAATGCATATATGATAAAATCATCTTGTTTAAGTTTCTAGCAGTTTTCATTTTTTGGAATATTAATTTCAATGTATTAATTTATTCTTTTACTTATTAATTTATTATTATCAAAATCTTTGAATATTTAAATTCGCTTAATAATTATTTCAAAACAAATTTGAAATTGTACATAATTTACAAATTATTGATATCTAAACTTTGTTCTATTAGGTTACACACAATTTTTAATCTAAATATTATTATATATTATTAATAACGGATTTAAAAATTTAATATATAACGGATAACAATAACATTTTGACGATATTTTATTTTGTTTAAGAGGTTATGAATAGATTGAGGTGGTATTGCATCACCCTTATTAATTTTGACAAATTATTTTTAAAAATATAAAATAATTTCAGTTATCGATATTTATAAAGTGAAACTTTTATGCACTCCATTTTATTCATAAAGAGCAATACATACATTATAAAAAAAAAAAAAAAAAAAAAAAAAAAAAATGCCGCCAATAAGTCTAAAAAATTCATAAATTCGACCAAAAATTTTAACCAATCGCTTTATTTTAGGCATGGATTTGCAAAATTCGTCCACTAATTCAAAAGGTTGAATTAGTGGACGGCGTTTCTGATTCACTAAACAATTTAGCTCAATTGAATCGGTGAATATTAAAAGGTCGGAAGTCCAACGATGTAAACTTTGGGGAAACTAAAAAAAAACAAACAGCATTTTCCCCCGTAGTAAATTTTTTTAATGGTTTAATAATTTTTTTTTTAAAAAGGATGTTACAAAACAAACCTTCAAAAAAAATATTTATTGAACCATTAATAAAAATTTACTACGGGTGAAAATGCAGTTTTTTTTAGTTTCCCGAAAGTTTACATTGTTGGACTTCCGCCCTTTTAACATTCACCGATTCAATTGCAAATGGCAAAAAAAAGAAAAAAAAGAAAAATTGTTTGATACGTTTTGTCTTTTTAATTATTTTTAAAGCATTATTTTTCAAAGGACAAAAGTTGGTTTTGAACCTTTGTTTTGCGACAAGTTAAATTTTTTTTCGATAAATTAGCGAGATGATATTATTAGGACAAATGGATGATTAAGCGCCAAACCAGTCTTTACAACAAAGTTGAAAAAAATTACTTTATATTAAAAAATGATTGATGTAGTGTTTCTTTGCAAACATTAAAATACTATAATTAAAATTTTTAAGCGCACTGAACTGCAATTACTTTTAATTTTTCAGTTTAGTAGCTTTTGTTAAAGACTTTTAAACTTTGCGTCAAATTATCTCATTTCAACATATTCGTTGTATAGGCTGGTTTGGCGCTAAGTCATCTAAATGTATTTTATTTTCTAAATAAAAGACAATTGAATGCAAGAAAATTAAAAAAAAGTAAAAACAAACAACTCGTTTTGGGTTTTTGTTTCATATTATTTACATAACAATATCATATTTACATATCTAAAATTTACAAATTTAACGTCTATTTATAACGCATAAATTATTTTGCATATTTAATATTTAAAGAAAAATAAAAATATTTGTAATTAATAAAAATATTTAACAATAAAAATATAAATAAATTGATTTATTGCAAATATAACAGGTTACAGGCAAAAATATGGGAACACAGACGTAAAATAACCAGGCATAAATAAAAAATGACTTCCTGGATATTATGAGAAAAGTTCATTTGGGTAATATCAAGCTTGAATAATGAAGATAGCGATATAGTGGTAAGAGTGATAACAACGCCCTATCAAATGTTTATAAATATTTTAATTTGCTCCCTAAGATGGTTGCCAGCATTCCTCACGACGGGTGCAAACATTCCTCGATTTTGTTAGCAACTTGATCACAGTCATTCTGCATAAAAATAGTTAACTAAATGTTAAAGAAAAAAGAATCATAAAGTACAGTAATTGATATTAAATAATATCTGAAAATACCTCATTTATAAGACCATATTTTACAAGCTCACATGCGAGATCCATACTTGTTTCATTTTGGCTGACTTTACATGAAAGCTGTCTATTCATTTTATCTTCAAAACGTAATGTAAGTGTAAGATGTTTTTCTTCGTCTTGTAGTTTAACAGCGCAAGAAATTTGTATAATCTTTTAACAAATATAAAATAAACACACAAATATATATATATATATATATATATATATATATATATATATATATATATATATATATATATATATATATATATATATATATATCAAACAAAAAAATGTATATTTAGAAGTAAATATACAAATTAACTACCAATCTAGTTTCTGGCTTGTTTTCATCGTCCTCGTTTCCTTGATTATTATTATTATCCTCCGGAGATTTAGGGCGAGATGGATTTAACTGAGGTCTTATCTCAGTTTTCTTCTTTCTGGATTCCATACCCGTTAAAGGATACAAGCCAGTTCTAATTTTAAACAATTCTTATTTAAAACATAATTGAAAAAAAAATCATACGAAAACTATTCTTTAAAAATCCCTCAATTAATTGAAGATTATCAACGAACTCAAAAAATTTAGTTGAATGATTTTCTACTAAATTAATCATATCGCCGTTTTAAATAAATAATGTAAATACTTTATCTTTTTGAAAGGATTTAAATGCATTTAGGAGAATTTATCAAAGTTAATAAACTATAGAATAACAAAATAATAATAATAATAACCATAGAAATAAAAATGTATAAACCCACTCTAAAAAGGATGTATAAACCCACTCTAAAAAGGATGTTTCAGCAAAACTTGCTTACAACAGAAATCACTTTCTGCATTAGTGCAGAGTAAGATATCACGCGGCGACATTATTAATTTGCTTTTTATTTGAGTTTATTTTTTGTATATAAATGCGTTAATGAAATATTAAGTCTAACAAAAGTTACTTGAAATGCGATTAGTTAAAAGGAAATGATACTTAAACTATAAAAAATTAGACGAAGCAAAAAACTCAACAGGAGAATAAGAAAAATCTCTTTGATAAACAGAAAGGTTATTTAACTCTAACGGGAGCGACAAAATATATTTACCTAAATATAGATTTTCATATTTAATTAACTGTTATTAAAACTGTTAAAAATATTTCAAAGTTTATATTTAACTTTAAAGTAAAATATAACTTTAGTAAAACGTGACTAGTAAAATTTACCGGTATAATTTGAAAATTACTGGCCAGTAAATTTGAAAAATTTACTCTGTGGATGTGAATTTTACTCTGTGGATAAACTTCAAGTTATTTTAATTGAATACAAAATTCTATAAAAATTTCAAAGCTACCCCGTTTTAACATTAATTTTTTTTGGTAAATTTATATTAATAATTATGACCAAAACCACAAGCGATAAAATAAGTTAACTACTTTTTATCTAAATATGAAAAATTAATATACTATAACTATATATATCTTTATTTGAACATAGTTATAAACATAAACAGTTTAAAAATAAATATTTACAAAAAAAATCTCACCTAATTTCTTCTAAAAACTTTTCAACTTCAAATGGTTTTACTTTTGAATTTCTAATATAAAGAGTTTTGCAAACTTCAAAAAATAATAAAATTTATAATAACTAAGCATGTACAAATATTTTATTATATAAATATCGAGGCATATATAAATATGTTTAAACGTATTTTTTAAGAATTCTAATAGATCGAGCTCTATAAATACAGAGTAAAAATTTTCATATGTATTTATTTTAAATATATTTTAAATAAATTGAACATAGATATGCAAATAATAGTTCATGAAATGAACTATTATTTGCATATCTTTTGAAAAAAGATTCACCCCGCCATTTTATGTCAAAATCGATTTTTTAATGGCGGGGTAAACTTTTTTCAAAAAAATATGCAAAAAATAGTTCATTTCGTGCTTTTTAGGTAAAAGTTCATCAACCTACAGTACAGGAGCATGGGGTTGAAAAAAAGTCATAACCCTAATATATATATATATATATATATATATATATATATATATATATATATATATATATATATATATATATATATACATATACATATACATATATATATATATATATATATATATATATATATATATATTAAAATTACATAATTTTTAGTACTTACCTAATGATTGTAGGAACACATAAAACTCTGAGTATTAATATTATATTATAAATATTCCCAATTCAGCTAATTCCTGGTACTGTAGGTAACAGTAACATATATACTTTATGGTTCTAGTTTATCTTATGAGCACCCTATTAAGTATACAAAATTATACATGATAACATAAAAGTATTTACTTTAGTATATATATATATACACTTACATATACATGTAAGTATAGTAGAACATTAGCAGAAATCTTAAATTAATAAGATTGCACCACATAAATTTGTATAACTTAATGAGCTTAAGCATGACCGATGTTGTTGATATAAAAATCAAACATATAAATTAAAAAAAAGATAAGACTTACAACCATAAAACATTTGCATGGTTGCCAGGTGATACTATTTCAGCCATGACCCTGTCAGGATCTCTACCCATAAATTCCTGCAGACTTTTTACTAAATTAGATTCATAGACATTAAAAAAAAACAACAAAAAAAACAATTAGCATAAATTTTTATTAGATATTTTATTAAATTAGTGGTCAGCAAATAGCAGACCAGTAACCATGTTTCCATTACACATGGTTACTGGTCATGGTTACATGTTTATTGTTTGATTTGCTTTTAAAAAATCTAAAAATTTAAGTTTTTTAAGTGAAGAAAATCTGTTGAAATGCATCAAAACTAAATATTAAAATTTATATAAATAAAACATTTATTTAAAAAAAAAATATTTATTAAAGTATTTTGTTTTTACAAACTAAAAAAGAAACTCTAGGTAAAATTAAGAGAAATGTAAACATGGTAGTAGTATTAGGAACCATGATGTAGGCAAAATTGTGAACAAACCACAAAATGATTAATATTATAGGAAAAACATTTTTTTACTTAGGATTAATATTGACATCAAAAAAGAAATGTTGAGCCATGACCTTTTCAGATTTCAGAAAAAAACAAACAAACAGTGCATCAGAACATAATGGTGCCAGCTGTTACTTTTTCTAAGTGTTTACAGCAAGCCGCTGGTAGCAGCTTTTTTTTACAGCAAGCCGCTGGTAGCAGCTTTTCAGCTGATATGCTTCACAATTAATCCTTTTTTGTATATAAATTTTAATTCTAGACACATAATTTGTTTGTTCTTAAAGTCTAATTAAATCTCTACATAATCAAGAACAAATAAGAACCATATCATGTAGTTATAGAAAGTTATCACTTGACAAAGTAAAAAAATCTTGAGAAATCTCTTATAAAATTTCTTTAAACTTAGTTCTAAAATAAAGCAGCGTTAACACTGTAAAATTTAACTTTTAGAAGTGTATAAATATTTAGCTAAGTAATTACAAAAGTCTTTTGAAGAAAAACATTCATTTAATGAGTTTTGTTTTGTATTTTAAATGAGCTATATGTACATTAAATGAGTGTATGTACATTATATACAAATGAGTGTATGTATTAAATGAGTTTTGTTTTATATTTTTTTTTGTTAAATGAGGCGTGCTAAAAACTTATTTAATTAAAAAATTCATTTGATTAGCTTTCTATAGATATATTGTTTGTTATGCTTTCAAAGAGTTTTACTGTTCAAATTTTAATTAGTTTTTAATGTTATGCCATCCAAATTTTTTTCGAAAAAAAAAAGTGCCAGCACACCGAAAAGATTTTTATTATAATGGCATAAGAATTAAACAAACATCAAAATGTTGTAAATATTGAAAAAATTTTAAAGTTTAATTTAATCATTCTAAAAAACTTAAAAAAAACTTTTTAAACAACTTGACAACTACAATGAACTTTCTTCTATAAAATTCTTCTTCTATCTTATTCTTATTTAGTGTGCATCATGAAGTTGTACTTTTTATGGTGGAACCATAATGCATTGTGGTGCATTATGGTCTTTGATCTTTTTATTTAACATTCACTTGCCCACTTCTTGAATTTGCAGTTTCGGTTTGGTCTCTATATATGAAAGGAGACTAATGCAATTGAAAAAATATAAACTTATTTTATCAATTAGCAGTCTCAATATGAAGATTGACTTATCTAAATCAGCTATAGAAGATAACTATAACTACTTAAAAACTAAAATTTATAAGATGAAATATACCATAATCTGCTTCAGAAAGTGCATGTGCAGCTAAAAGTTTCAATGAATACACCTAATCAACAAAACAAATCAAGTAAGCATATAATACAAGTTGAAAATTGCATTAAAAAACTTTATACTTTTAATTTAATTTATTATAAACATTTAATAAAATAGTTACATTTTTATTATTTACATTTATATTTTATTTTTAATTACAATTTTTTATATACCTCAATTAATATTTTGAAAATACCTCAAGCAAGATTGGATGCATAAGTAGTTGGTGAACAGTTGGTCTGTTTTCAGGACTTTTTTGAAGACATTTTTCAATAAACTCCTGAATTCAAAAATTAATGATATAATATCTATATAATTAAGAAATGTATACACACACACATGCACGCATATACGCATGTAAATAAGATTAAAATTCACATTAATTAAACTTTAGTAAACCACAACATCACTGTGCATTTTTCCACATTCAATTTTATGAGCCATTTGGACCAACATACTACTTCATCATGTCACAGTAAGATTTATTAAATCTTGCTGTCTTCAGCATATACCTTAATTGGATATGCTATACTGTCTGGTAGATTGTTTATATAAAGTATAAATAATAGAGGTCCAAGCAATGAACCCTGTGGAACACCACTTGTGACTTTGATTTATGATTACCGATTATTACCCTCTGTTGTTGGTTTATGTAAGATTTTTGGAATATGAATATAGGTGGCACAGCAAAAGCAGAGAATCAGTTTTTTACACATGGGGGTGCAATTCATCAAACCCTTTGGATTTAGGTTTTCGAGTTTTACTTGGACATATAATTATTTTATTGACAGTTTATTAATTTCTACTTCAGTCTGATTTTTTAATTCTGGCATTCGCTTATCTGTATAAGTGATAAATACAGCTTTTAAATATTCATTTATTATGTGAGCAGTTTCTATCTCCATTTTTGGTAATTTTATATTTATTACTTACTAAGGATCTTATCAACTTTTTCACCATTTCATTATGCCTTAAATGTTCATGTAAATCAGTAGTAGAGAAACTGATTTAAATTGATGGGGAATTTCTTTTTCATATGCTTTGTTTACTGGTTTTTATCTTGGTCATGTTTTAACATGTGACTCAATTTTTTAAAATTGCTTCATGAGATTTGCTGCCTGCTTTAAAAAACTTTCTCCAGAGTATTCTTTTCTTTCTAACTGCCTCTTTAACCTCTCGAATGTTCCGCAGTTCTTTTTTTTAAATAAACAGTTTTGTAGTTGATGGGATGTATTAATCATTTGTCTCATTGTATTTGCCATTGAGGACCAAGTAGTTATCATTCACCAAAACGTCTTTGAATATGTTGTCAGAGGAGTGGTGGCCCTAGAGGCTATGCGGGACTCCCGCATGGGCTTTTCACTTTTCATCTAAATATGGGCCGATTGGCAAATTTTAATTTTTTCTACATTTTATAGAAATTCCACAATCATTTACAATATTTCTGTTTGCACAAATTAAATTTTATTAATCACTTGATATAAAGTCTTTAACTTTGAGCGCAATTATATTAGTATTTTGCATAATAATAATATTGCTCTGAAAACAAAGTCGATGTTTTAAAACGTATTATGATATTTTTTTCATAAGAAAAATTATGAACCCAAAAGCGGTTTTTAACAATCGTAATCTTGACAAAATAAACTTAAATAAATCCGCAGACCCAACAATAATAATAGCTATTATTATTGTTAGATTTAAATTAACTTCATTTAAAAATTTATCCTTAAAACATTTTTCTTAAATGAATTAAATCACAATACAATTACTATATTAAAACGCAATACAATTAATAGTAATTGTATTGCGTTTTAATTCATTTTAAGAAAAATGTTTTGGTGTTAAATTTTAAATTAAGTTTTATATAAATAAGTATCGAACTCATGTTTTGCATTTTTGTAACGTTTCGAAACTTGTTTTATAATAAATAAAGTTTTTTATTTTTATACAGATCTAACTTGTTTTATAATAAATAAAGTTTTTTATTTTTATACAGTTTCCGTTTTTTAATCTGTCCTCAGACAGATTAAAAAAAGGAATACATATTTAAATATACAATATATATTTAAAAAAAACTATTCGAGTAAAAGGCGGCATCGTTTATGGCTTCCTGCTGCAAATATATTAACAATCTCATCTGAAGGGATTTCCTCTAAAATAACAGCATAGTAACATAGTAGTCTAAAATAACAGCATAGTAACATAGTAGGGGAGAGTGTGCATGAAAGAGCCAGGTTTTGAAGGAGCCAATACCATTATTTCTAACTTACTGGCATCCGATCCTTATTGTATTTAACTCTTTGTGTGGCAACACTGGATACCTGTAACCCACAAAAAATGTACAGTTCTACTAAAATAAATAGCGTCGTGAGGGAGCACGACGCTATTTATTTTAGTAAAGATTTTGAAAATGAAAAGTAATTTTTTGGTGGTTTACTTATTTATTTTTAAGATTAATTGTAATGTTTTATTTGATAAAAGAAACATGCTGAATTCTTATATATATATTTGCCCTTCATTTACACAAAAAATATTAGATTAAAGCTTTTGTCAAAATTGTTTAATTTAAGATTATGTATTTAAGCAAACAATTTTTTGAAAGAGCCGACTGTTTATGCTATGAATAAGCCGACTTTTTTATTTACTTTTTTTTATACTTAAATATTTGTTTTGCGCTTTAACGACTTTATATATTTTTCGTAATGCTTCATTGAGCTTATTCTATCGAAATTAGTTGTGTTAATGACTTTCCGTGAAGTTGAAAAACATAGCTCCGTTTGAATTTAAAATAATATTTAATAAAATTTTTAAAAGTCAAAGTTCTGAAAAAGTCATTTATTTTTTTAAAGTTTAAATAATTTTTTAAAACTTTTTTTGTATTGTTTGATTCATTTTATTATATTCTATTATGTATTTATTATATTATTATGTATTTTTATTATTATGTTATTTTATTATTCTCACTTTCATTTAATATTTTGATTTTGAATAATTTGTAAAACTATTATTAAAGCTGTTTTATCATTTGTTTTATCATTGATTATCACAGAGTTATAAAACTTTATGTACAGTCTGATTTTTAGAAGTCTATTTAACAGTTTAATATTTTTAAAAGACTTGATAGTGTTCAAAAAAAAGTTACGGCTGATAGTTGTTCGAAAAAAGCTACAGCTTATTCATGGCACAGAGGTGGCTCTTTCATTGACACAATGTTATGAAAGAGCAAAAATTTTGAAGATGTTCTTTAGATCTTGGCTGATGTGCTGAAACTTTCTGCTTCATTATATTCTAGCAATTTTCGATAACATTAAGATCGGTTGAACTTGAGGGCCAATTAGATAATAATTTAATTTTATCATCAGTAAACCACTTCTTAACTGTTTTAGCTGTATGACAAGGTGCTGAATCTTGCTGGAAAATGCTGGCTTTAGTAATTTCCATGTGCAGTTTCACTTTGTCTTTCAATACACTTAGATACTTTTGTGCACTGACTTTTTCACCTTTTTTAAAGATGTGCAACCCGCATCGGCCTTGCGCTGTGATTGCTCCCCATACCATGACTAATGGAGGATGTTTTACTGTTTTTATGGTATACTTTGGATTCAGGCATTCACCCACAGGTCTTCTTACATATTTATAGCCCGTGCTTTTAATTTGTTAAAACGTACTTGTGTCTGTAAACATTACGCATTCCCACCATTCTGGTGTCTTGTGTCATCAAACTCATGCAAAATTTAATCCTAGCTTGTAATTGAGATTGAGTTAATAAAGATTTTTTAGCTGGTCTTCTTGCAACTAGACCAAAGTCATAACACAACCTTCTTCTAATTGTTCTCGAACTAATAGTAAGTCCCTTTCCATAGCAAGTTGTGATAACCTTGCAGATGTTGTGTGGGGCTCATTATTAATAACATTATTTAAAAAACGGTCTTCTCGTGATGTACTTACACGTTTTCTACCACACTTTGCGATTTGAATAGTCTTGCACACGTAAAGCATTTTGCACGGCACATCTTGATATTTTTAATTGTTTTGCTATACTACTTTGAGTATATTTTGAGTTTTATTCATTTTACCTTTAACAAAGTTATTAATATCACGCTTTTTACCCATAATATCACAACTATGGCAACCTGATGGTGTGAAATAAATATCTTCAAAAATCAAAATATAATAAAAAAATTATTTGTATCCAAGGTAATAACGCCATAAATAAACAATAAGTTAAAAAAGTTTAAAAAACGTAGTCTGCCTTAATTTTTTGGCCACTACTGTATATATATACATATATATATATATATATACACATATATATATATATATATATATATATATATATATATACATATATATATATATACATATATATATATATATATATATATATATACATATATATATATATATACATATATATATATATACATATATATATACATATATATATATATATATATATATATATATATATATATATATATATATATATATATATATATATATACATATATATATATATATACATATATATATATATACATATATATATATATATATATATACATATATATATATATATATACACACACACATATATATATATATATATTATATATATATATATATATATATATATATATATATATATATATGTATATGTATGTACATATATATTTTTTCGTATGGGCCTTTACATCAAGAGTATATGGTAAAATCCAGCATATATAACCCTTTTAATAAAAATCTGGCATGGGCTTTTTAGAGCCACCACGCCCCTGTATGTTGTTCCAGTCATATGCTAGTATTTGTGTTGGAACAGTTTTACAGCCTGCTCAATTCCAGATGTACCTTTTATTTTTCAAAAAAGTTTTATTAGTATGAGTCACTCTTTTCTAGTTTCTCCTAAATCCTTCAACTTCACATCTTCAAAACATGAAGACTACATCCTTCAACTGTGCATTTTTACAAATGTTAACGATTGTTCGTATAAACTTCAAAAAGTCTTCATTTATGCTTTTGCTTCAATAAAATTAATGTTTTAACTGCTGTCCTGGCCTAATTTGACTATATGTACTACTCCCATGATTTTTTTAAAAAGTAAACTCTCCTCCCCAAGAAGGTGGAGACCAAGAAGGCCACTACAGACAAGGCTACTTTATTGTGGTTATAGTCCTCTCTCAACCCTATAACTCCAAAACAAAAACCTCAATAAAAAAAGCCGCTGTGCTAAGAAACAAGTTGAGTGTGGTAATACCAGGGACATGGCGGGGATCAAACTTGGAACGCCTCGCTTATGTAGTGAACGTTCTACCACTACACCACTACTGAATAATGATTCAATGGAATAAAGCAAATGAAATCCAATATGCTCCAAAAAGTAAAACATTTAATGGTTATTTGATTTGAATTTTATCATTGTACACCTTTTATAACTATAGTAGTACACGCTTTCATGACTGAACACTCTTTATAAAAAGAAAATTTTTCTATAAAAATTATTCAAAACTTTTTTTAACTTCAGCTTAAAAAATAAAATTGTTATTAAATTAATTGAATTGAGAAGAATAAATAATAACTAATCAATATAAAAAATCTATTAATAAAATATATATATATATATATATATATAATTCATAACAAAGATATAATAAATAATAATAAAAATATAATAAAATATAATATATATATATACAGAGCATTAATAAATATATAAAAATACAAATTAAAAATATATATATATATATAAAATTATTGAAAACATATATAAAAATAATAAAAAATATACGAAGATATAAAAACATATAAAAAATGAAAATATAAAAACATACAACAATATAATATACTCCTAACCCTTTGGGTCGAATCTTCCAAACTGTCAAGGGCTAACTTAATCATTTCTGGTGTAACCGTACATGTTTTTTCTACCCAATGTAGCGTTGCCATCTTTAAAATAAAAAAAATTACAAATTTTTTTAAAATTCTATAAACTAGCTTTATAATATATGTTAGGGTAACAAAAAAAAAAAAAGAAAAAAAGAAAAGAGTTTTAACATAAAACACCAGAAGACAAATAAGGAGACCAGAAGACCAAGACAAATAAGGGACATAAAGACAAAGGCAAGAAAGCACAAAAAAAGTATTTATCAAAATAAACCTATAAAAACTGTTCAAAATTAAATTAGTAAATAAAACAATTAAAGAATAATACTTTAAAACTATATAACTATAAAAACTATATAAAAACCTCAAGTGCAACAATACCAAAAGAGTATACATCTGCAGCACAATTAATAGGACGATGAGAAGTACCTAAAATTAAAATGGTGCATGTATACCATAAATGTAAACTTTGATTTTTTTTCCACAATAACATTGTATTATTTATAAAATGTATCAGATATAGGGTAGTTATTTTTCTTACAACCTTCTAGGTAATGTTTTGCAGATTAGAACTGAGTGTTTTAATTGTAATACCACTTAATTGTGTTCACTGAGTGTAACAAAATACTAAAAAATCCTTATAAAAACTTCTTATTTTTAGGTCATAAGAAAAACTTTAGTTTATGTAAATCTGTTTTTTAATGTATGTAGATTAAAATGCAATATAATTTTTCTACCCTTTTTTTCTATTTGCAGAAACAAGTTTTAAGTGGGCTTTTTAAACTCATATATTACTTAAATTCAAATATTACATAACCACTTTACAACTACTAATTTATTATACAAAGTTGTGTAAATACAAATAATGGTTATTTTTTTTACCAATAGATTTAAAAAAACTAAATTTTGTTTGTGTTCTAATGATTTTTGCTGTCTTACCTCTAAAAAAATCTAAATATTTTTCCTAACTTATTTTAACCTTATGTTGTTATATTTTGTTATATATTAATACTTTTTAAAGTTTCAAGACTGAAAAAAGCAATGAAAGTTACAATTTTGTTATGAATTTGTTATTTTTGATATATTTTGATATTTACAACTCTTTAAGATGTAACAACACCTCTATTTGGGATGCTACAAAATCATACAGTCATTTACTAATGCTTAAGTTGTACTTTTATCAGTACAATAACAATGTTCGAACAAATGTGACTATTTTTAGCCCATATTAAGTTATGCTGGAACATCCTTAACACAAAGAATCTAAAATTATCAAGGACAATGTTGAATGGGTAGATAATTAAAATCAATTTTAATGCTGATAAAATAACTATACCTCCTACAAATTCTCCATCTTCCACTAGCACTGGTCGACTACTAATTACTGACTTTTAAGAATGTTTGACAAGAACTAAGTATCAACGTGTTATTAACCTCCAAAATCAATGTGTTAGTAACCTCCAAAAAGGTTTCTCGTCAAATGAGTAATTACTTGCTTCAAAACTTTCACTAAATAAAGAAAAGCAGAAAAGTCTAAAGCAATCAACAAAATATATCTAAATAAGAATGTAGAGTTGTACTCTGGAAATGAAGCATTGTTGTTAATGCTAGATTTAAATATGACCAAGGCTACATTTTAACAACAAAGAAATGCTGCAATTGCAAAACAGTGAAACTTGTATATGTACTTTGCATACTTGAACCTTGCATATAACAGTATAAAATTATCAAAACTTTTATACTAACCTAACGATATGATTCTTAATGACTATACTGTAAGCATATCACTCCAAAATTTATGAGGTCAAACAATACAAAAACTTTGCTGTAAAATTTCAAAAAAGATATACATATTAAAAAAAAGTCTGAACTGGTATCTTTTTATAAAAAAGTAGATTTTGATAGCTCTACTGATCAAAACATATATAAAAAAAATCTGTATTATTAGTTTTCATGCTTTGAAATAAAAAATTGTTTCTAATATGCTTCACTCCACTTCAGATTGCCAATTATGTTAGAAGCCTAATCATTATTTATAGAGACTCAAAAACTTTGTCTGCTTTATATTGTTTAACTTTAATGTTAAAACTTGTCTACTTTATATTGTTTAACTTTAATGTTAAAAAAAGAAAAAGCTCATTTACTACTCATCAAAGGAACTATTTGAAAAGATAAGATCTCTAACCTTGTAGAAACAAGTGTTGAGTTATCTAATGCTAAGTCTATTTCTATAACCTTGTAGACACATGTGCTGAAGATCAAAAAATGATTATACAATCAATGAATATATATTTCTGAACTGGTTGTTACAATCACGGAAGTTTACATATAGTACATGTACTAATCTCAAGTAAAAACCTTGCAAGTAAGAGCTAATAAATATACTGTTAATGTTAATAGTAATATTAATCGTCCACAGCAGTAAAAAAATGAACATTAAAAGTTGTAGATATAAAATATAAAAAATGATAAAAATAATTAAAAAAAAATAATATTAATAATAATAAAAGTGGTAGTAATATCAACAATAACAATAAAAATGATAACAATAAAAATAAAAGTAAAATTAATTGCAATAATCATAACAAAAATAATAGTAATTTAGTATTAGTCACATACATACACACTAGGGTGTCCCAAAAAACAACATTTTTGAAAAATATATGCAGAGACCCCCTTAATGTGTTCTATCTAATACAAAAACACTAGATTTAAAATTTTTTTGAATAAAAAATATTATAAGGGGTCTCTCAAAACCCTTGAATATTTAATGGGTCCCTATATTTTCAAAAAAAAAGTTTTTTAAAAGTATGTCAACCTGGTACTCAAATGAAGCAAAATTATATAAAAATTTCAAAAAGAATATTTAATTTGGAAAAATTTTAACTTATTTATCAAAATTGTCATAAAAATACATAAAAAATGCTTTTTTTTGTTTTTTGTTAAAAAACATAATTTTTTATGTAATAAAACCAAAAATAAAAATTCTATATTTGAAATCTATATTATTTTTGAAATTTTTATATAATTTCGCTTCATTTGAGTACTAGGTTGACATATTTTTGAAAATTTTTTTTTTTGAAAATATTAGGGACCCATTAAATATTCGAGGGTCTTGAGGGACCCCTTAAAATATTTTTTATTCAAAAAAATTTTAAATCTAGTGTTTTTGTATTGGATAGAACACATTAAGGGGGTCTCTGCATATATTTTTCAAAAATGTTGTTTTTTGGGACACCCTAATACACACATATATAGACATATGCAAATACATATATACAATTACACATTCACACTTACATTAACAAATACAAATAAACACATATACTTATATCCCCTTTATTGTATACATACATAATATTCACACATAGATATAGATTCATATATACATACACACATATTAATGTATATACACACATACATATATATACATATACATAAACACATACATACATACGCATATACAAACATAAATACATACACACATATACACATACAAACATAAATACATACACACATACACATATATATGCATACATTTACATACAAATATATAAGTACACACATACATCGAAGATAGTATTGGTTATTTACATTTTTGGGAAAGAAATTGTTGAAGGTAAGAGGTAGGTTTTTGTGTAGGTGATTCCAGACAAACTGGCAATTCAAGAATTGAACAAGATCACATAGTTTAAGGATCTTAGAAGTAAGATAAAGCACATTAGAATTGAATTTATTATTCTGAAAATTTTTAAAGATTTATTTTGAAGATGTGCTATCCTTAAAACTGCCTAATGTTAAGATTGTCCCCATATTTGACAAGCATATCATATATGTGAGCCAAAAATGGCAGATATATATTTAATAGTGTTTACAGATTGACATAATGACAAAATTTAGCCAGCATTCCATTTGATCTGTTTAATTTTATAGCTCAGTTCTTAAGATGGGATACAAACGATTGGTTGGAATCAATTATAATTCCAAGATATTCGATTGAGTTTACAGGAATGATTTTCTGGCCACCTGATCTAAAGATGAAGTTTTTATTGATTTTTGTTTTATACAAAAGGAATTTTTGCAACAAATGGGACTTAGTGTTGACTATCTAAAATGTGGCAGATTCAAATGAGGCTGATAGTGCTTGAAAAGGCTTCTCAAATAAAGATTAATTTGCTAAAATAACACAAATAAACAAACAAACAACTAATTATAAAGTTAAACATAAATCTAACTTGTATATTAAGTGGATTTTGAATCAATATTAGCAAGTTTTGATTACTAAGTATGGATACTGCAAAGTTCTTTTCAAGGTTGTATGACTTAAATGCTTTACAGCCTTCAGACGATCTTAGTTCATGCATCAGAAGTAATAGAAAGTCTATTTTTTGCCAATAGGTCTGCATTAGTGAAGAAGCTAAAGAAATTAGAAATGGGTTTAAAAATTATAGGGAAAATAATTCCTATAAAAATTCAAGAATGAAGACAAATAAAGATGTTAAAAATGACTTTTATGTTCACCTGAGTTACTTCAACCTAGAAAAAAAAAATTCTCTTTATATCAAAAATAAACAAACTTTTTTTTCAATAAAAAAAAATTTTCCTCTATGCTGAACTTTTTTGTTTATAAGAACTCTATTATCTAAAATGAATGGTATTCTTTCTTTAATGCTTTTTTATTTTTTTAGATTTTTTAAACAAATTTAAAGAAAAAAACTTGCTATAAAATTTTGTGAGGTTTCAGCAATAAATATGAATTTTGTTTTTTATGATTTGTATAATTAAATTATAACAATTGCAATAACAAAAACCACTAAAATAATTTTGAAAATATTTATTCAAAATTGCTGAAAATTTGCGCTATGATGTAAAAGATAGATAACGGAAGAAGAATATAAATCTTTAAAAAAGGGTTAATTATGGTCAGGGGGAAGAGAAATTTTTTTTGTAAAAAAAATGTAATAAAAAAGTAAATTTTGAAGTAATTCATTTTTATCTATCTAAATTCTTTCCTCAATAAGTAAATAAAGTTGATGTTTAGTAAACCCTACATTTAATTTATACCTAAGTGTAAGAAAAATGATATTAACTTTTGCATGCATAAATATATATATATATATATATACAATATATATATATATATATATATATATATATATATATATATATATATATATATATATATATATATACATTAAAACACTTTGTTCAGGAAAAACTCTCAAAACATAAAAATTAAAGGTACTTATGCCTTAGCTTTTATGTTGCTAATTTTTTTTAAAAAATGAGCCTTTTAAAATCACATTTTTTCAAAATAGGGCAAGTTAAGGCAGCTAAGTTTTTTAATTTCTTATAGAATGATACAAACTCTCTTTAAATAAAGAATTAGCTTCATGAAGGAAGCCTAAGGTAAAAAGTCCTAGCTCTATAAACTTGTTAAAATTGCATTTTTTATAAGATGTATAAATCCATATTTCAAATATTTTATTAAATTAAGAGAAAAGCATCTATTATCTTTGTATATAATGAAAATTAAAATGAAAGGTTTTGTATTTAGGGAGAAAATTAAGTTTTAATAATGATAAAATTTTTATGATAGAAAAAGCTGTTTTCAGTCACTTTTAAACATAAATTAACGTTTAAATCTATTAATTTAGTACTTAATTTTATATGATAAAATCATAAGAAACTGTGGAAAATAGTTAGCTAATAACATTATTTAAATTACGCTACCCAAAAAACTGTATTTTGGCCAGATTTTAAGTGTTTTTAAATCACTGTGCACTGTGAACTAGTAAAATTGTCATCTAAAGTTTATGAGGTGACTCTGAATATGCAAATCACTTGACCCAGGTAATGCAATACCGAAGATCTTTTATTGATATGATTATTTAAAAAAGTATTTAATAAAAATAAATGAAAACAAAACAAAAAAAAAATTTATTAATACATTTTTATTTAATCATCCAATTAAGTAATTATACATCATAAAATTATAACTAGATATTGGTTGCTGCTAGTTGTTAAATATATTAAATATATCAATATATTAATCAAATCAAAACTAAATACAATTTAATGTAAATTGTTAAAGTTAAACTTTAAAGATATAAATAATAAAATTTAATATACATAAAAGTATAACTATGAACAAGAAAGTATAACTGTGAACATAAAAGTATCACCATTAAGATAAAAGTATCACCGTGCAAATAAAAGTATCACCGTGCAAAGAAAAGTATCACCGTGTACATAAACTTTTTTTTGTTTTAAATATTTCTGCTTTGGAGCATGGATGTATTAAAAACATTTTAATACATCCATGCTTTATTCAATTTTGTAAATATTAAAAATTTATTAAAGTAAATATTAAACCTTAACAACATTTTAAGCTATGAAATAATGAAAAGGTTTAATAAAAGTTACATTATTTCATAGCATATTGAATGGTTGATAAGCTTTAATACTAATTTTATGAAATACAATATAAATATAGCAAAAAAATTCTGAATGTTTTTTAATGTTTATAAAAAACATTAGAAAAAGTAAATATACTAATGTCATGAGTTTTTCGCTGCTAATGCTGAAAACTGATAACATTAGGCTTGCAAAGCAGTTTTATTCTATGACAGCTCTTTCATATATAACAAAAAATATTTTTAAACAATTGTTTTTAGAAAATCTTTTTTAAACCAAATTAGAAATTGGCTTTAAGAAATTCTGAAGTTTCTTTATTAATTTCATAGTATTTTTTTGTGGAAACTCATAACTATTGATGATAATTTATTTCCAATTCAATAATTAAATAATCAAATTTTGTGTGCAAAATATTTTTGTTGTTGTTGACAAATATAATAAAATAAAGAACAAACATCAGTTTTTTCTGCGACTTTTTTTATCTTTTCATTTATGCATGATTTTTAAGAATATATTTGTTCAAACATTTATATAAACATACAGCCCTCGAAATTAAGACCCATCTTGAAGTGGGTAAGCATAAAATCTCTATATATACCCCAAAATATATATATATATATATATATATATATATATATATATATATATATATATATATATATATATATATATATATATATATATATATATATATACAGGACTGTGTATAAGTTTTATACAACTTACATTTTTCTAAAAAACACGGAAAATTCTTCTCTAATATTTAAGTTTGTAGTTCTAAATTATAAACTTATTAAATACATGTATTTCACACAAAATATGGAACAATTACAAACTTTTTAATGTCAAAGTTCATAAAAAACTCTTATTATTTACTATGTCCTCCTTTTGCCTCAATCCCAGCCATAATTTGACGGGGAATAGATTCATATAAATTAGTTATAAAATACTGGGGTATGTTGTGCCATTCTTTTTGAAGTACTTCAAAACATTCTTCAACATTTCGGGGAGCATGTTTGACCTTCTTTCTGTCCAGGTAATCCCAAATATGCTCAATTATATTCAAAACTGGACTCTGGTTCATCAATTCCAGTACTCCTTCCTCTGCCATTTCAATTAAATAATTTTTTGCCACTCTGGAGCAATGTTTTGGGTCATTGTCCTGCTGCAGAATAAAATTATGACCTATTAGTCTCATTCCGGATGATACAGCATGGTGCCTTAGGATATCCACATAACATTACCCGGTGAGTCGCCCCCTATTTTGATCAAATCACCTACTCCAGATAAAGATAAACTGCCCCAAACTTGTAAAGAGTCTCCTCTGTGTTTAATAGTAGGGTTTAAACACTCGGGCTAATAGGCTTCTTTAATTTTTTTTCAAACATATTGGCGTCCTTTTGTTCCAAAAATTGCGAATTTGGACTCATCGGTGTACCTGATTTAAGTAGTTGTTGTCGAATAAAAGAAGAGCTTTTTTCCCAGTTGCTGTGTTAATGTCTTTTGCCAGCTTCGTTGATGCTTTTTTTGTATTTCTTAAAGATAGGGTTTCTAAACATTTATTGTCATCTTTTGTTAGCTTAGGAGGTCTACCACTTTTCTTTCTATCTTCAAGGGAGCCAGTTTCTCTAAACTTTTTAATGACTTCTGTAATAGCATTCTTCGAATATCCTGTTTTGGATGTAGTTGTCATGACACATCGTTTTAATAAATAAACAAACAAATCCAGCATGTTTCCTCATCAATTTTGTTATTCACAGTACTGTATATATATATATATATATATATATATATATATATATATATATATATATATATATATATATATATATATATATATATATATATATATATATATATATAATGGAGCAGGACTTTTGCTACAGTGAAAGCAACATATTTGTTGAGAAAAACTCTGCTGTAAAAACCCCATATGGATAAGGATAAGCTTATACACCTTAGATGATAATCTTCCTAGTATCACAATAAAAATACTCAGTTCCATTCTGCATTCAGTTATTAGATATTGCTCTAATTCTTTTGTAATGTCATATTTTAGTAAGAAGGTATATTATATAAACCTGTTTAAACCACACAAATGTGGAACTGAGGGCATAAAATGTACATTAAATTTTGCAAACTGTTGATTTTAATAAAACAGTTTTACAGACAAAGAAGAAAAAAAGTAGAAATTTCTATTTTTATTTTTACCTTTTAATAAATGATAAATGATAAATATCAAGTGAAATGATAAATATCTAGAGATATGTAGATATACGTAGTGATACCTAAATTTACAATATATATGATCTAAAGCATGTAAAATGAAACCAAGTAGTAAAACTTGATGTTAATTTAATAACTTAAAAAACACTATTTTCTAAATACTAAAAAATATCATTCAACTGCTTTCTGAATTGGATATCTAACTTTTATGCTTTACCTTGCAGCAATTATGTTCATGGTTTAAAATGCACTATTTGTTTAAATTTCAAAGGTTTTTCATGTTTATACTCACAATATTTTTGTTCATGGTTTAAAATGCACTATTTGTTTATATTTCAAAGGTTTGTCAAGTTTATACTCACAATATTTTTGAGAGTTATATATTTGTCATGTTTATACTCACAATGTTTTGGTGAGTTTTGTCAATAAAGAAATTTCATGTTTATACTTACAATGTTTTGGAGAGTTAAATAAAGAAGCCAATCAATGATCAAAAACAAAAAAAAAAGTTCTATCCTCAATATGACCTCAATATAAAAGAATGACATAACTTTGAACATATAAAAAAGCAACTATAAACTAAAATTAATCACCTTTTCCAAATTCATCTGATGACAAAGCTGAAAAAAGAGATTCACCATCTGTAAGAAAATTGGAAATAAACTCACATTATTAACTTTCTGAACAGACAACAACAATAAGTAATTTAAAAATTATAGCAAAATAAAAGCTATTAAAGAACCATTTTTTACTTTATTCAAGTTAAATTGAAATTATATTGTATATATGATTAAAAGCTTCTTTTATGCCACACACACACACACACACACACACACACACACACACACACACACACACACACACACACACACACACACACACACACACACACACACAGTGTGTGTGTGTGTGTGGCAGTGGCGTTCATAACTTGTGACACTCTTTAAGCTATTAAAAATGAATCGAAAATGTAAATAACTTAAAACTTTCCAGAAATGTAAAATACTGTCATATAATTTAGCATGTAAATGTTACAACTTTAGCATCCCGGGATTCCGGATGTGTAACTTATTTATCCAGGGATTTCCTGGCATTATTTTTAATATAAAAACAAGTGGTTTCTGACGAATTTATCTTAGCACGCTAATCTATATTACTATTTAAAATAAAATATTGTTTTAAAAAACATAAGCAACCAATTGATTTGTCACTTAATTGTGAACGAATTTTTCCCATAAATAGACCAGCGGCAGAAAAAGCTCTTTCTGATTCAATTGATGTCAGCTTGATGGTCATTAATTAGGAGTATATTCTTTCTAAACTTTTGCTACGTTTTCCAGTTGCCTCAAAACGTTTGATTTCTTTTGTGAGCTTTTTTAAATTGTTAATATCTTCTTGAGTTGCTTTTTCTACTTGTTTGACATTACAAATAGTCGCATCCAATTTTTGTTCAAGTGTCAAAATACTTTTGCCTAATAATTTTGGAGCAACAGGTTGAGGTATTGACAGGTCAGAAACCATGCTTTTATTATCACGACTCACTTCAACTACTGTTATGTTATATGCGGCTATGTGTTATCAAACCTGGCCTCGGCCATAGCCATGGTTGCTTACTAATTTCTGCGTTCTACAATTCTCTACTGCACAGATTGAAGCAATTTATTAGCTACCAAATTTTTTTTCTCCGCCAAATCATCCAAAATGAATATCATTACACCTGTGTCAAGTAGAGTATAATTATTTCTACCAAGTCTTTCTATTCCAATTTTTATCGCTTGCAGAGAAATTGTTATGGCATTCATAATCGCATTCTCATCTTCGGAGATATTCAGAACTTTTTTTAAATTGATCATTGCTTTTAGTACACATGTTTTTACTTTAAGGAATCTTTCTAACATTGCAACAAGACTATTCCACCTTGTTTTGACATCTAATATCAGCTTCAGTTCTTTATGAAACATAGATTTTACGTAGATTTGCAAAATCATCATTTTTAAGAGATGATTTGCGGAACATTTGAACCACTTTTTGAACCTTCCGAATTGTTAAGGCTATATTTACGCTATTTTGTAAATCATCAATAAACGTAACACCTGTTGAGCTGTATGACTCATCATTACAGTCAAAGACATCATCAAACTCATCGTAATCACTCAAACTTTCATCGGAATCTTGCAACTGCGATTCAATATATTTTGCTGAAGAGTCTGACTTTTTGTAAAGAACATCACATATTGTCAAATGAAGTCCGTGGGCATAACACAGCTGATGTTCAATATCACTTAGCCATCCGAATTTTTTCATTACAGATGCTCCGTCAGTGACACTAGCTATGATGTGCTTTTTAATTGATAAATTAAAATCTGACAGTTTATTTTCAACCAGATGGACAATTTTCTGCAGGAAGTGATCCAGCTATTGGAGTCAATCCCAGGTTCCAAAACTTTGTTAATAAGTGTAAATTCACATTTAAATAACATCGATTTTTTAATGATGTACACTACCGTGCAAAAGTCTCCGCTCATGTGTAATATTTGCAAGGAACAGTAAATGCAATACATTTTAGGATGATTTTAAATATATAAAAAGAATAAAATGTTAATATAAAAAGTTGATGAGGCCAAATCATAATTTTGCATACTTTTTCCTTTTCTTTTTGTTTCAAATAATTTTGTTTACCTTTGTTTTGTTGAGTTCTGCTGCTAAAAACATGGCAGAAATTTTTCTATATGAATAACCTTTTTCACGTAAAATACATATAAAGTTCTTCAGTATTCTTTATTAAATTTAAAACTGCACAAAAGTTTTAACTAAAGTTTTATATTTTTTGTAAGCTTAGGTTTGACAGTAGCATGATACTTTCCGGCATGGTAAGAATGTTTTCAGTAATTTTAATTGGTTGCTTTTAATAGACTTATGTTTATATTTATACTTGAAAATGGCATTAGTGTGCGCATTTAATGTCTTGAATTTAATAAAGAATTTGAGAAATGGTGAAAGTAAAGAAAGAATATTGTGAAGAACTTCGTGGCAAAATATGTATTTTACGTGAAGAAGGTTATTCATATAGAAAAATTGCTTCCAGGTTAAAAATATCCGAATCAGGTGTGAGATATGCTCTACAACGATTGCATGATATTGGTTCCAACAGTGACAGATCACGTTCTGGAAGACCAAGAGTTACATCACGGCAAGAAGATACGTTTATTGTTGTGTCAAGCAAAAGAAATAGAAAAATTCTAGCCACAACTTTAACAGCAGAACTCAACAAAACAAGGGTAAAGCCAGTATCAACTGATACTGTAAAAAGAAGACTAAGATCAGTCAACTTAATTGGACGCGTTGCTGCACGTAAACCTTTGTTGAGGGCAGTAAATAAGAAGAAAAGATTGGAATGGGCAAAAATGCATAAAAATTGGGGATTAGAAGATTGGAAGAAAGTTCTATGGACAGACGAGAGTAGGTTCGAACTTTTTGGTACCCGACGTCGCGTGCATGTTAGGCGTTTACCTAATGAAAGAGTGCTTCCTCAATGTATACAAAGTACTGTAAAACATGGAGGTGGTAATATTATGCTTTGGGGATGTTTTGGCAATGGGTTAACTGGAGATTTAGTTAAAATCACATCTACCATGGATAAACACATGTACCATAATATTTCAGCAAATGCTATGGGAACGTTTGCAAAAAGCTTGGAATGAGATAACAGCGGAAACCATGAATAAATTATTAGCCCGAATGCCAAGATTATGTGCTGCTGTTATACGCTCCAAGGGGTCTCATATTGATGAAAATAAAATTTAACATTTACAACTTTGTATATTAACATTTTATTGATTTTATATATTTAAAATCATCCTAAAATGTATTGTATTTACTGTCTAATTCATTGTTTAATAAACAATTAAAAATAAACGCAATTTTCTTGCAAACTTTTGTTACTTTATTGAAATATTACAAATGAGAGGAGACTTTAGCACGGTAGTGTATATTCGTCTAACGATAAAGAAAATCGCGACCCGTTAGATATTTCTTTTGTTATCTCTAAAACCACAGTTTGTTTAGCTAAATCATACTGTTTTTTTATCATACTTATAACATGGGATGGATTTTTTGGTAATAACATGCATTTTTCAGACAATGATTTTCTAATAAATTCACTTTTTGTTATGGGATTTATTTAGAAGCTATCCACCGTTGGTAGCTTTGACAAAATTTCCTCAATAGTCTGCTGTTTAACTAACAATGTGATTTTCTTTTGCACAATTTTAATTTCCGAACCAGTATCTTCATGTTGACGCATCATACTTAAATCCAAATCTTTATGTGTGTTTTTGCAGATTGCAGATTTGCTAGATTTTTCTTTATAAAAATACTGCCATGCTTTCGATCCATTTACAATTGACATGGTATAACTAAATTGAATCGTAAAACAACTCAAGGTAAAGTCTATGTCTTTATATGTCTTTGTTTGCCATTTTTTAAATACAAAAATTATTAAATATTTTAATACAGAAAAAGTTTAACTTTTCAATAATTTAGAAGTTTAAAAATTAAACTTACTGTTTTTGACGCAAGAAGTCTTCTTTATATTTTACTCATATTTTATAATAACGAGAAAAAGAAATTATCGCATTGCAAATTGCAATGGATTCCTTGAGTTAGTTTAAGATAGTTTCAACAATATTTCTCGTTGTTCTAGGTTTTAATATAAGATATGAACACATAAAAATGAAACTAAATGCAATAATATTTTTCTTATTTTCGGTCGAATTAGTTCAAACAGTTATCATATGTAAAATTAAAAAAAAATTATGTTCCGGGATAAAACAGTAATATCCCGGGAAATCCCGCTGCCACTTTTATCCCTGGGATCCCGTTTGAGAAACCCTAGTTACAACATTAAAGTCAAACAAAACAACTTTGTCAGACTTAATGCAGCAAACAGCATGTTAAAAACAAAAATCATTTAGTGCGTGTATTTAGAACATATTGATGTTTTTATATGCTGGTTTCATAGTTTTTACTAGAAGTTTTATAATCACTTCTATGTTCTTTTATGATTTTAACAAAAAATCCAATGTTTAAAAACAACAAATAAAACAGCATAATCAATGATGTAAGAAAAAAAGTATAAATGATCATTAAAAACCATGTTTATTATGTTAAAAAAATGCACTATAGCATTATCAAAGTTCTTAATTATGGATATACGATACAATTTTTAATGCTAGACAACTGTAAATATGTGTCAAAACACATTTATACAACTCTTACAACTTTAAAACCATGCTATGGTATGATAAAATGATTTCTTCTAACAAATTTTTAGCTTTCAAGTATTTTTAAATAGTTAAAAAAAAGAGTTAAGAAGTTTAGTATGTGTTTTCATAACTTTTTTGCTTTTTTGTTTCACTATTTCTTGCGTAATAGCCCATATATATATACATATACATTTTTTTTTTTTTTTTTTTTTGTTATTCGCCTCCTCAAGGCCAAGAAGGCCACTACAGATGAGGAGGCTACTTAATAGTGGTTATAACCCTCTCTCAACTCTATAACTCCGAAACACAAACCTCGACGAACAAGGCCGCTGCGCGGATGAACAAGTTGAGCGCGGTACTACCAGGGACGTGGTGGGGATCGAACTCGGAACCTCTCGCTTATGAGGCGAGCGCTTTACCACTACACCACTACCGCATTACCACTACTACATACATATATATATATATATATATATATATATATATATATATATATATATATATATATATATATATATATATATATATATATATATATATATATATATATATATATATATAGATCTATAGTTTGTTGTCTTTGGGAAGAGCGGAAGGAAAAAAGTGATTCCTACGCCAACACATATGTTACTTTTAATTACTTTTGACTTTCGTCCAACATTTGCGTGTTGTCAGAAAGTAAAAACCATTAATTTAATTACAAATTAATCGTTTTTTAAAAAAGCCGCAAAAACGCAAATTTAATTGACCAGAATATTTTTGAAACATTCTGAATGTTTTTAACAATATAAACAATGTTTTTATTTTTATTTTTTTTAGTAAAATGTTTTTATTTTTATATTTTTTACTATAAATCATGCGCGGAGTGTTGCTACATCGACTATCTTATAGCCTGACTCGCAAGGGAGTGCTGCTACATCGACTGACAAATAGCCTGACTCGCAAGGGAGTGCTGCTACATCGACTGACAAATAGCCTGACCCGCAAGGGAGTGCTGCTACATCTACTATCTTATAGTTATTGGTTCCCTCAAAAAGTGAGATTGGACATATAACCAAAATTAAATTGGACAAAATTAATAATATTCTTAGAAATAAATTAAATTTGCAACAGTGGAAAAATACCACTGATGTTATAAATTGGTTCTCCATGATCGAAAATAAAAATGACTGCACATTTATTCAATTTGACATTAATGATTTTTACCCCTCAATAACCACAGATTTTTAGATAAGACTATTGAATTTGCAAAAAGACACACAGCTATTCCTGATGACACAATCCGTATAATAAAACATTGTAGAAAAACCTTACTTTATTTTAATAAGGAAACTTGGAAAAAGAAAAACATACATGACTGCTTTGATGTAACAATGGGCAGTTGTGACGGAGCAGAAATTTGTGAATTTGTTGGACTATATTTTCTTGATGTCACATTTAACCTCTCTGAAAATTCATATAAGCCTTTCAAAAAACCAAACGATGAACTATTATATATTAACATTAACTCTAACCATCCACCCCAAGTTCTAAAACAAATCCCGATTTCAATTAATAACAGACTAAACCAAAACTCCTCAAATGAAAATGTATTCAATTCCTCTAAACAAATATTTGAAGATGCCCTAAAAAAAAGTGGTTTTGAAAATTTTGAACTAAAATTTGACCCTGAAAAAAAGAATACAAAAAAACGAAATAGAACTAGAAATCTAATTTGGTTCAACCCCCCATATAGCAAAAATGTTTCTACTAACATAGGAAAAGTGTTTTTAAAATTGGTCGATAAGCATTTCGCGCGATCTAATAAATTACATAAAATTTTTAATCGAAATACAATTAAAGTTAGCTACAGTTGCACAAAAAATATGGAAAGAATTATAAAAGGTCACAATAAGGCTTTGTTACACAAAAAAGAAATCCTAAATGAAAAAACTACAGAAAATTGTAATTGTAAACAAAAAATCAATTGTCCAATGTTTATCAAAAAATGTGGTATATAAATGTGTTGTTTCCTCTAAGAATGTACCTGATAAACAATATATTGGCATAACAGAGGGTGAATGGAAAAAAATGGAAAAATTCCACAAATGTGTGAAAATTTACAGTAGTTAAGACATTTGCAACTTCCTGTAATTTAATTTTTGGTATAAATTGAAGTTTTATTAATTTGATCACCCATTTCTGATGAATCTTTGTTGATGAAACACAGTGTTAAATGGAAAAAATTTTTGTTAAGTGATTTTCTACTACTAATATAATTGCTCTGTTCTTTTAAGAACATTGAGCACTCTATTGTGTAGAATACTTTTTAAAGTTGTTTAAATATATATATATATATATATATATATATATATATATATATATATATATATATATATATATATATATATATATATATATATATATATGTTAAGGTGATTCGTGTTGTAATAGAAAAATATATTCTCCTCAAGGTTGCCTGAATTTATCACCTAGGATCATGTGTACCAAAAATTAGACTAATAGAAGCAATTTTAGAGGTTGCCATGTTTTATAAGATAAATTAACCAAGCATTAGTAATTATATGGGTATTAATATACAATAATACAGGGCTTGTGATGAAGCGAGCGCGATCGCGCTCCGCTCGTAAAACGCGCCCGTAAACGGTATTTTCAAACGTTCTAGGCGCGATAAACAAAGCTCGTTCAGCTTATAACGAGCGTATAAAATAACGCTCGTCGAATAGTTCAAGATTATTTTTTTAATTTCATAAAATATTTAAAAAAGATTTTTTATTAAAGATATTCTGTTATCAAACAACTGATATAAAATATAAAAAGCACTACGTCGTTCTCTTTTGCACTAAAGTAATGAATGAGTAGTTTAAAGTCGTTAACCGTCACTAATTTCAATAACGGAATGTGCACGTGGAAACACAATGTGAATGCGCAAAATAAGATAAGAATAGAAAATTAGAAAACCAAAAATGCGCAAATAAGATAAGAATAGAAAATTAGAAAACCATTATATGAAAATTAAAACCGTGGAGTATTTTTAATCTTGTGAAAATATCAAGTAAAATTTATTTGATTTATTGTTTGTAATATTCCACACATCGTTTATAATAAAAATAAATATTAATAATAGAGTAATTTTTAAAATTAGTTTTTGTTCATAGTATAGATTTTTTATTAACTATTATTTATTTAAACTCAAATTTAAAACGATTCTGTTGTTTAGAATGTTCGCAATTAAGGACATTCGAAAAGAAAACTAAGTAATGATGTCAATATTTATTAAATGAAAAGTTATTATTCTTATTTATTATTATTTCAAATTATTCTTGCGTTATATTTTAAAGATAACGTAACGTAATTTAAAAAAGAAATTTTAGAAAAAAATTAAACAATTAATTTGAATAAAAAATATCAAGAAATATAAAAACCATTAACCGTTAATTAAGTTAACAGAGTAACATTTTAAAATACATATATCAAAACAACGAAGCAAAACTTAGTCACTAAATTATACTTCAATACTAAATCAATAAGAAGTTGCGTTTTTGTTTGATATT
Source organism: Hydra vulgaris (assembly GCF_038396675.1). NCBI lineage: Eukaryota > Metazoa > Cnidaria > Hydrozoa > Anthoathecata > Hydridae > Hydra > Hydra vulgaris. Next base: position 52,642,952 of record NC_088932.1, on the reverse strand, counting down.
ATTTTTTATAACATAAATAGTTAAAAATAAAATCGCGATACAAGAAGTTTGGAAGAATAAAAATCTCTTTCGTTGAATTAGTTTCATAAGTTTCATAAGAACATAGCTAGTTCCTTGGATGATGATGAATATCAGATTCCTTCCATTTCCAACACAAGTGGTTCAACGAAAAAGAAGATGAAAGTTCTATCAAATATTATTATATAGTTTCTTCATCAGGTTAATATTTTTGATCGTAGTACACTTATTGCGGTTGGAACAGTGGCAGTAAAAGATTTATCATTGTTGTACAGCACAACCCGCAGAACCAGGCAATAAGTTAGCGAAGTGGCGACAAGCTGACAAGGTCAATTTCTCGCCTAATAATCCCCTTCTTTTGCATTGGGAAGGAAAGCTATTACCTGATTTCACTGGTGGTCAATAAAAAGTGGATAGAATTGCCATCCTTGTGACTAGTGGTGGAATGGAACAATTGCAGGGCATTTTAAAGATTGGTCGACGCACAGGTGAGCAACAGGCTGATGCTTGTATGAAGGCTCTTGAAGATTGGAAATTAAATGAACATGTTTGGGGACTGATTTTTGACATTACTTTATCTAACACTGGGTTAAACATTGGTGCCTGCACAATAATGCAGCTTATCTTAACCATAATCTTATATTTATAGCATGCAGGCACCATGTGTTTGAAGTTATGCTTTCCACCATTTTCACAACTGCATTTGGAACCAGTGGAGAATCTCAAGTGGGACATTTTTTACCATTTTCAGAAACAATTGCCAGCAATCAACAAAAAGCTGTACTCAACAAGGAATGAAGAACAACACACAATGCACATTGGATGGCCAAGGCTACATATTGTCTAGAAATATATTTTGTAATAATTTGAAATAAATCAATTTGTTTTTACTGCAAGGGAAAAAAAAAGTAATAAAAGACGTTATTCTTTTTGTAGTATTTATATATGGACAGTTTTGGAATGAAGTTAGCTGAACTTACACCATTCAATGATGCCAAGCTCCTTCAATGGATTTAAGAATATCCAAATTGTACTATTGCAACTGCTGCAGCAAAAGCCTTTCATCTCCACCTATGGTATTTTTCTGAACATTTAGTAGGATTGGCTTTCTTTGTTTACCGTGTCGAAAAAAACACCATGAAAGACATGGCAAACAACCTAAAATAGCAGCCAAGGTAGAAATGTCTCAAAAGACTTGATGCTGCCATATTTGATTGTCATAGTCCATTGTCTTCATTCATCATACAATGCACTGCAGAACTTTTCAATCTAATTATTAAGAAAAAGCTTAATAATTTTTAATGAAAAAATCTTGAGAGTGGGAAATGGATTCAACATATATTGAAATGAAGAACAAGGTTCATCAAATAAAGGTTCATCAAATAAAGGTCATTAAATAAAGGTCATCAGCACATTGCACAGAACGAAGAATAGCACTTAAAGTATTCTTTAACTCAAGCATTATGAAAGATGAAAATCAAAAGCAGTTTCTTTCTTTGATTGGTTGATTACCAAATAATTAGGAAGTCATTGTGTTGCTAAACATTTCCAATGTTATCATTTAAGTGCACAGCATGAAAACTAAACATAACTTCTTTCACATTTTTACCCTTTTATTAAAATAATTCTGTATATTTAATGTATATACTTTAGCATTGAATAAAGAAAAATTGCCTTAACTCAAACTAATGTCTCATATTAACCAAAGTTCAACTTAACAGAAAATTGCTTCATTCCTTGAGTCAAACCATTTTCCTTGGTCATTTGAAGATTCAAGTTATTGGGAATTAACTGTATATATACAATATATATTAGAATTATCACAATTTAATTATAGTTGTATGGTCAGTTTCTTGTGTTTAAATAAAACTAATATATACATCAATATATTGTAACTGTTCAAAGGAAGTGATTGCATTTAAAGAAAGAAAAAATCAAAAATAATTAGCTCTCTCAACTGTACCCAGCTCATACACTTTGAAAAGAAATAAATTAAAAAATAAAATAAAATTCAAACATCTTAATTTTATCTTTAAATTCAAAACACTTGCCATATTCTGGTGCAACAAAATGCACATATTTTCCAGGATGTTTGAATGATTTAACGTAGTTATGAATCGCATCAGGAGCCACTAGTTATAAAAAAAAGATATAATTATCACTATATACACAATAAAAAACAACTATTTCATCACATAAGTTTTTTGATTTGAATATATATATATATTTTTTGTAAAATAATTATTACTTTTACAAACTTTTAAACAATTTTGCTTCATTTGAGACCCAAAAAGACATACTTAAAATTTTTTTTAGATATACTTTTTAGGGACCAGTTTAAGCAACCCCTAAAAATATTATAGGAGTTGCTTAACTGGTATGTTTGTGTAAGTTGCAAGACAAACCTGTATTTTAAATAGAAAGGTAAGATTTTCAATAAAGCTAGAGAAACTTCCTGGTTAAATGGTGGTCATTAAGTTAAAAAGTTTGGAAAACTAAAGCAAGAAGATGACAACTGCTATTAGGCTATTTGCTGTACTGAAAGTAGTAACAAACAAATATAAAACTTGCAACAGGAGTAAATCTTCCTGTTAATGTGTACATAAATTGATCACCTGTAAGGCATATAGGAAAACCATTATGAACTGATAGATAAATAATGATTTTCTAAATCTTATTGCGTTATAATGAAGAAGATAAAAAAAGTTGTTGAAAGATCCGTAATACAGAAGAACACCTATGCTGATGCTACTAAAGTTTTTTCTAAAACAATGGGTCACAGTAAAAAACACTAATGTTGTAATTGTGATGGGCCAATTGATGAGAAAAGAGATTAAAATACTTTCGGATCACTAGTAGATAAAGTCAGCAAATACCGATTTGATAGAAAACTTCATATACAGATGCAATATTAGAAAAATGTTATTATTCTTTTGTTCCATGCAATTTTTATTTTAAGTTCAAAAATTTACAATTTAATTCAACATGTATTTGTTCAAGTTTCCTTATAAAAATATTTTGGTTATAAATACTGCAAATAAATTTTTAAAACAAAACAAAGGTAATAAATAATTAGTGCATAAGTTATAATTGTATATAAATGTAAATAAGGTGTAAATAAAGGAAATTTGAATTGTTTTTTTAAATTAAAACTAGCAAGTTTAAATTATTTTTGACATATTAGTTTTCAAATTGCAATGATGGTTGATGTTTTTGTAATCACATGGAATTGGAATGTTTAAAATTCTTTAATTGTGTGAATATTTTTCACCTGTTTCAATCTTTACAAGACCATTATGTTGAATGTGTATAGTTTCACAGTTTAAGTTACCATGGACAACTGGAGGCTCACATGTATGAAGAAAGCTAAAAATAATAATTAAATATAAATAATTAATCATTGTTACACTAATGAAAATGGTATTTAAACTATCATAACATAAAGTGCAACAGTCACACACAATTTTTTAAACAACTCACAACAAATAATAACAATATTTAGCAATATTGTTTTCAAACGGTGATAAATCTAAAAAATTTCTGTTATAAGTATGCAGAAACCAGTGATGCAAAAAATTTTGATTAAAAATCAACTGCAAAACATTTTATATTCATTTGTGGGTTACTTTTTTTTTTTTAAATCCCCTTCTTGATGTAGAAATTACTGGATTTGCACACGTCACTATGATTTTTATTCAGACTATAAGAAATTGTATATACACACATTCATATTATTTAGGTTGCAATGGTGTATAACTGTTTATACACACATTTGTATTGTTTAGGTTGCAACAGTGTTATACACACATTTGTATTGTTTAGGTTGCAACAGTGTTATAGGCTTCATATTGTGGTGCTCAATGTGATACACATCTTACAGCATGGTTTGAATTGAATTTCGAATTAGCGACTCTCTGTCGCTATTCATATGCAGATATTCCTTATCACTTTATATTTGTTGATAATCATTGTAAATGGAAAGTGTTTTAATTGGTTTGTGGCAAGATTACACTAAAAGGCGAAATAATCTTTCTAATGTGGTTTTAACACATATGCCAATGCAAATTAAACTGTTATTTTTAATTATTCTGACCTTTTGTGAACCTGACAATTCTTTGCATCTTTGGAATACATACAAACTTTTTAAGATGGAGGATTTCATTCATCACTCAGCCTACTTCTAATAGTTGAACAAGCTATTCTTTATTAAATTAAAAAGATAATTAATCAAATTGGTAAAAGGCTGGCTGATTACAATCTGCTTGTTATTAACGAGTTCATAAATATTAGTCTGGAAAATTTTGATGGAAATGTTCAATAATTAATTAAATTTAAAATTAATTAAAGAAACCAATTAAATGAGATGCTAAATGTCAATCGATTAAATGTATGTAATGCTATCTTTGCTGCACTGAATCAGCAACCAAGTGTAAAAAATGAACATTCTCAATTGCTTTTCATTGATAACCCAGCTGGAACTGGAAAATTTTTTTACATATAATTTGATTTCTGAAACCATTAATAGGGATTTTAAATCTGCTACAGCTGCAAGGACTAGCATAGCAGCAACTCTTCTTATAAATGGATTTACATTGCATGGTATATTCAAACTTCAAAAGAAAAGTCATTGATTTTGGTGGTGACTTTAGGCAAATGCTGCCTGTTGTGAAAAGAAAACAACCAACTAAAATTATATAATTTGTTCTTCCCAGTTTGAAATGGGTGCAAAAGTTTGCATTAACTGAAAATATGAGATTACATGACAAGGAGGGAGAATTTTCCCAATGGCTATTAAAACTTGGTAGTGAAACTATGTCTGTCAAAAAAGAGAATCCTTTTAAAAAATGAATTGAAATACCGCATCAGTGCATTAATAGATAAAATGACTCATTTGTTTAAAAGATATTTGGAGATGCTGAGCAAGAAGAATAATCTAAATGTGTGATTTTAACACCCACTTATGTCAATTCTTTATCAATGAATGAAGAAAAGATCAAATTGAAACTGATGACCTTGATGAAAGAAATAACTTTTCTGTTGAGTTTTTGAACAGCTCAACTCTTTCAGGCTTCCTCATAGTTTAAAATTGAAAACTGGTTGCGTAATTATGTTACTTAAAAATTTAGATCTGAAAGTTGGGTTTTGCAATCGCACTTGAATAAAAGTTAGCGCTCTTTAAAATAACTATATTGATGCAGAGGTTTTTGCAGGTGTTTCTGGTGGTAAACAGGTTTTTGTTTCTCACTTTAAGTAAGCTTCATCAGATTCTAATTTTTTTTTTCAAACATCATCAGTTTCCTGTCAAAGATCAAATGTTCGAAAAAGTTGGAAATTGTGTTTCTCAACTATTTAATCAACTATATGTATAACAACTATATGTATAATCAACTATATGTATAATCAACTATATGTATAATCAACTATATGTATAATCAACTATATGTATAATCAACTATATGTATAATCAACTATATGTATAACATATGCATGTACAACAAAAATAAGAACAATAAATAGTACTTTTCAAAATTAATAAATATCCCATTTAAGGTAGATAAAAAATGTTACAAATAATATTATTATTTCTAATGTTCTTTATATATTAACCCAAAAGAATAACATTACTTTTAAATGATCACAGTCACCTGAACAACCTTAATTTGCTAAATAAAACCATTATTAGGAGGTCCTTAAGTAAACTGGTTTAACAAATGGTATGCGTGTTTGAGAACAAGACCATTAAATTGTTTGTTTTTATAGTTAAAAAAACAAGCATTGCAAGATTATTGTTATTTAAAATATGGGTTATTTTTGTATATTTTAATTAAATTACTACTTTACACATATCAACTTTTTACTACACTCTTCTTTTTATCAAATTGAAAAGTTCATGTAATAGACACCTTTTCTCAAACTTTCAGATTTTTTACCATATTGGCACTAATAAATTTAAGATTATAATACAGAAATATTTATAATTGCAATATAATCAAATTAAATTTATCGCTTTTTAGAAAATTTTATCGTTTATTTATTAGTTTGTCTTACTTGAAAATGTTGAAACATGATTTTAATTTAGTAAATTTAAATGCGATTTGAAATTTACTGTATTAATAATTAGCCAGCAGTTAGAAGTTAGAAAGAAACCAGAATTCTACATAGTTAAGGTAAAAATAATTTTGTTTACTAGTACCATTAAAGAATCCATTTTATGATCTTTTGTTTTTGTGTTATTATGTAAAATTTTAAGAGTTTTTTAAAAACATTTAATGAAGAAAAATCAAATAACAAAAAAAAATTAAGAGAAAAAAAGTTTGAAGAAAAATAATTTTATTTACTGACAAAAAAATAAAAATAAAAATAAAAACTTTAACCAAGTATATAAAAGGCATCCATTGCTTTTATTGTGAAGTAAAAAAAAAGACTGGTTAAAAAAGTTTTTTTTAGTCAATTACTTTTAGTCAATTACAAAAACTAGTCAATTTTGACCAGCAACAATTTATTTTGGAAGGTCAAAACAGCTATTTTGGTTGTTTTGAGCAGTCTTTAACCTTTGACCATTGTTTTGTGCACTGGTATTGGCATTTACAAAAAATATTTGCAATCCTCATAATAACTTATTTAAAAAATCATAATGATGTTGTTATTTTCAACTTTTAGCCTCTCTCTCTTTAATGAGGGTTTTTAATAAAGGGGCCAATTAATTGAACCTTCTATGCTATTATAAAGGTCTTAGGTATTTTAGTTATATTTTTACAAATTCTTTAACTTTTATTGATTTCATAACTGATGTTATGTTGTTAACAAAAAGCAAGTAGAGCTAAATAAATTATTTATAGATAAATTTGTATATTGTTATAATTTTAGATAATACATCAAGTGAAAATGTTATTATTGACTCTATATATATATATATATATATATATATATATATATATATATATGTATGTATGTATGTATGTATGTATGTATGTATGTATGTATGTATGTATGTATGTATGTATGTATGTATGTATGTATGTATGTATGTATGTAAATGTAAATGCGGTAGTGGTGTAGTGGTATAGCATTCGCTTTATAAACGAGAGTTCCGAGTTCGATCCCCACTATGTCCCTGGTAGTACCGCGCTCAACTTGTTTCTCCTCGCAGCGGCCTTGTTTGTCAAGGTTCGTGTTTCGGAGTTATAGAGTTGAGAGAGGGTTATAACCACTATTAAGTAGCCTCCTCATCTGTAGTGGCCTTATTGGCCTTGAGGAGGTGAATAACATAAAAAAAAAAATGTATGTATGTATATAATGTATATATACATACATACATACATTTTGTATATCTTAAAAAAATTAACATGTGCACCTTTTAGTGATCAACCAAAATAGAAAATACATAAAAGCTGGAATAAAACAAAATTTCAGGTATACTAGTTCAATACTGAAACTGACTTAATATTTAAACTATTTAAACCAAATTTGTTTTCTTAAGACAAATAGTTGTCAGTGCAAGATTTGAAATACTATACGCACTGCAACAGTCTGATTATTTGTAAGTTTTGATATTTTTTAAAAAACAGATGGATATTTACTAACTAAAAAGTTAAGTAATTTGTAAACGATAGACTTTTTCAAATTTAATTTAGAAATCTGAAAATATTTTGTGAAAATTGTCAAAAATAACTATTTTTCTAAGTTAAACAAAAATTTAAAATCATACAAAACTTTAAGTTTTCAGTATGATTTTCAATGTCGTTACCAACAACAACAACAACAACAACAACAACAACAACTACTACTACTACTACTACTATTACTACTACTACTACTACTACTACTACTACTACTACTACTACTACTACTACTACTACTACTACTACTACTACTACTACTACTACTATCAAGTTCATCATTAATATAAAGAGGTTACAGATTGCTTACTGTATTTTTAAAACAACAAGTGAAATTCAAACACAGCATACAGGTTATGCATATCAAACACAGCATACAGGTTATGCATATCATAGATTGTGTAAAATAAAGTATTAATTCACCAGAATTGTTAGATTGTTAAACAACACATTCATAATAATTAGCACTTCTAAGTTTTAAAAATATACCTTAAAGCAGATAGAATTTGCTGACACCATCGCTTCCAAGCCTTAAAAAATTTTTTGCAGATTTATGTACATTCTAAAGTTTATATACATACTACGAATTATTTTAAATTTTTTCTTCTAATATTATTTTAGGTTATTTCTAGCCACAGTAATATTATATACAGTTTACATATATATATATATATATATATATATATATATATATATATATATATATATATATATATATATATATATATATATATATATATATATATATATATATATATATATATATATATATATATATATATATATTTATATATATTATATATATATCTATATATATTTTATATATATATAAACTGTATATAATATTACTGTGGCTAGAAATAACCTAAAATAATATTAGAAGAAAAAATTTAAAATAATTCATATATATATATATATATATATATATATATATATATATATATATATATATATATATATATATATATATATATATATATATATATATATATATATATATATATATATATAGATATATATATATATATATATATATATATATATATATATATATATAGATATATATATATATATATACATATATATATTGATATATATATATATATATACATATATATATTGATATATATATATATATATATATATATATATATATATATATATATATATATATATATATATAGATATATATATATATATAAATTTTTAAATACACTATCGTTCTAGAAATAAAATATAGTGTTTCAGCAAAACGGCGTCAACAAAACAACATTTTTCTTTCCATCAACTAACCCTGATAGTTGATTTGAAAAATCAAGGAAAATTCTGCTGACAGATCCAAAAAGAAACAGGAATTCCTTTTACGACTTTGTCCTCAATTGTTAAGAAGCATAATCTAATTGGAACCGTTGCTAGTGTGGCTGGCAAAGGACGAAAATGCAAGACCACCAGCGCAATTGATCGCAATATAATCTTTAAAACAATATAATGTGAAAAAAAATAGATTTATTTCGGCAGCTAAAGAAATACAAAAAAATGCTGATATCAATTTGCAAAGAAATACAAAAAAATGCCGATATCATATTGGAAAAGAATTTTGTAGCCAGATGAGTCAAAATACAACCTCATCTCATCGGATGGAGTTAAGAAAGTGTGGGGAAAAAAAGAATCTTATAAATTAAGTTGTTTGCGAGGTAGTGTAAAGCATGGCTATATCGAAATGTTTTTTTAGATGTTGCTGACTTGCTGTTTCTGTTTTTTTAGTAGTTTTATTATTTAGAAATGTTTATAACATTGTAAAATTAAAGTTAGAATGCTCGTTAATGATGTAAAATTTTCTAATACCTGAACAACCTTGACCCCATGAACACATTGAATGGATTATACGTTTTTCTTGCATCTTTGTTAAGGATAATAAATAATAGTATATTGATAAAATGGAATCTTGTGGATTTGGAAACGTTTTAAATGATGAATGTCACAAAATGTTTCCTTCGGAAACAAGGATTAAAAGATTTTTGTAATATAGAAAAGGATTTTCAAGATACTTATATTTGGAGGTCTGGCTTGCTTGAGACTACATCATACGAAGAGATAAAGACTGTTTGTTAACATCATGAGCAGGTTTTAGAACCGATATTTCTACTATAGAATGATAAGTGTTGCGATGTTTTAAAAAGACACAAAAAGAAGGTAAAATATATATATATATAAATTAGTAAAAAACACTTATCTAACTGTTATCTTCTACTTTAAGTTTCACCATTGCTGGATCATCAGGAAGAGTTCCTGATGATCCAGCAATGGTGAAACTTAAAGTAGAAGATAACAGTTAGATAAGTGCTTTTTACTAATTTATTATTGCTCTGTTCTTTAAGAAGATTGAGCACTCTATTTGTAAAATACACTAACATAATTTACATATATATATATATATATATATATATATATATATATATATATATATATATATATATATATATATATATATATATATATATATATATATATATATATATATAGGTGATGCAGAGTCAACCTGTGACTGTCCACTATGTGTTATGACAAGAGATAAATCCAAAGAGGTAAACCTTAAGGTAATGTATAACTTTTAATGTAAACATAGTAACAAACGTTTGAAAATCAACTTTCATAAAATATAAGTTGTAATTTACTTATTCAATTCGAAAATTGATTGAGTTACCATTAATAATAACTTATAAAGTATAAAAAATTATTTCTTAGGATGTTTTAAGTGTTTATTTAAATGAACCTGAGATATCAAATGAAGTTATTAAAAAAATTTGCTTTAACTGTTATCAAAGAATTGGAGTTGGAATTCGACATTCCTGTAGTAAGAAAGATACTGTGGAGAACATAAGAATGTTGATGATCTCAAAAGGTATTAGAATAAATAAATTATAGTCTGTATAACAGTTCTTATTAAATCTTATGACAAGTTTTAAATGTTAAATTTTAGGTTTAAAAACAGTAGAACAAGTCCTCTCCAAATCTCTAAAAGAAATCCAACAAGTTCAAAACATTCAATTGGGGGAAACTATAAAATTGTTGACAGGTGGGACTCCGTTAAGTTTACAGATAGGAAAGAAGAGGACAATGAAAACAATATCAAGTCAAACTTTCTATAGTATAAAAAGAAAGCACGATCTATCAGATTCTACAATAAATTCAATTGCAACGGATTGCAGAAAAGATTTGGGTAGATTGGGAGTGGAAGCTAACACTTCAAAGAAAATAAAGATATGAACATCTAGTCTTGATGATTATTACGCAGTAGAAAAAGTGGAGTTTACAGCTAAGAAAATAGTTGGTAATAAAAAAATCCTACATACTGTAATTAAAGATTTTGTGTATGTGAAAGATTCCAAATCACTTGTTGAACATATTTGCACTGTTAGGGGACTAGAAGTAGATAAAGTTATTATTCGTGTTGGAATAGATGGTGGTCAAGGATCCTTAAAATTTGTTATGAATGTTTTTAATATAGAAACAGATATTGACTGTCGAGAAAACAAAAATACTGGTGTTAAGAAAGTTCTGGTATTGGCATTTGTCAAAAATGTTACTGAAAATCATGCAAACCTTCAGATAATTATCGAGAAAATAATGCTCAACAGACTTAAGTTCTACTTAGCAGCAGATCTTAAACTGCTAAATATAATTTTAGGCTTATCAGGACATGGAGGAAAATACTCTTGTTTATATTACAATGGTGAAAAGTCAAATCTGGGAGAACTGAGAACTTTCAATAAGTTAAAGTTGCTGTATACAAGCTTTGCTGAAAATGAATCTAAGAAATGTTCTATGCAAATCTACAAAAATATTATTCATCCATGTCTGCTTGATGTAGCTGGAGATACATATGTACTTGATGTAGTTCCTCCACCAGAACTTCATTTGCTGATGAAGATTGTTACAGAGATTTCTAATGTTTTATGTAAAGAACCTGAAATTGCTGTATGGCTAAGTAACCATGGGATAATTTGGCAAGGATATAATAGAGGTGGGTTGGATGGTAGAAATGCTAACAAAATTCGGAAGCTTCTGCCTGATTTGGAACAACATATTTTTGACCATTATCCTTCTTATAATCCAGTTGTTGAGCTGTTAAAATCATTTTCTATAGGTAATTTATACACACATCTCACACACACACACACACACACACACACACACACACACACACACACACACACACACACACACACACACACACACACACACATATTTGTGTATGAACTATTTTTTCAATTTAAAACATAACTTTAAATTATATGGTTAATTTTCAACATTAACCATAACATTTTAGTTGTCGATAAGTGCTTTGGTATGAAACTTCATGAGGGTTACGCAGATGCCATTGCAATGTATGTTAAGAAGTTAAAGGTAAATTAAAATTTGAAAATAATTTTTAAGAAAAGTTTGAAAAAAGAAAATTTAGGAAAGTAATTATTGAATATGATGTAGAAATAAACATGGAAACAATTCTTATTTATAAATATTAAGTCATAGGCATACTAGCTATTTATTTTTTACTTTTGATTTAGGAAACTGAACTTTATGTTAAAATCAACTTTAACCACAATCTCTCAATGGGGTGGAAAGGTCATATTATTGAACACCACCTCATTAATTTCTTAAACAATATTAGAATGCCATTAGGCATATTTGCTGAGCAATGTTCCGAATCTGTTCATCACAACATGCTGAAAACTCTGAGTAGATTCGCAACATCTGAATCCAGATCAAACCATGGAGAACTACTGAGAAGTGCAGTGATTGAATACTCAAGCAATATAGTTTAGATGATTTCATATGAATCAATCATTGGAAAGTCTGTGAAATAGTCTGTGAAAAATTTTTAAAATCCATAAGTTTATTGGATTTCCCTATTATAATATGATTACTTATCTTTTATATAAAATTGTATGTCTTGTAAATGATACTTTTTGTATTATATTCTGTATAATATTTGTTATTTTAATACTTAATAAATTATTTATAAATCATGTTGCTTTATCTATAAGTTTATCCTTAAGCCTAATTTTGTTTGAGTTTGATTCTCAATTTTTCATGGACTTTCTTATTTTAATATATTCTAGTTATATTTTATTATGTCTTAGATTTTTTTAATTGTATTATATTATACATATTTGTTATTTTAATACTCTATAAATCTATTTAAAAATCATTTAGATTTGCAATTTAGGACTTTTTTTATATTTTAACAAGTAAAAACTAAAATATTTTTTGAAGAAATATATAATAATTTTAAAATATTTCCCAAAAATATTTTTAAAAATTTGAGGAGGGGGAAAATTTGCCCAAATACCCTAAAAAGTTGATTTTTTCGTTAGGATGTACGCCAAACAATTCGTTCTCTTCATAGATCAGTCAGTTTACCATTCCTTAATATCATGAAACTAAAATTTTTGAAGTAATCAAATTTTCAAACTTAAAAGTGAAAACAGAATTCTTGATATACCTGATAAGAAAATAGGCCAGAAAATACCTGGCTTTGGTTCAAGATTTTTTTCACCAAGATGAACATTCTAGAATTATGACTGATAAAAAAGGTTGTGTTAGGGTTAAAAGTGGTCCTTCACAACAAAAAAAATTATTGTTGTGCAACCTTCATGAGCTTTATATTGATTTTAAAAGCAAATACCCTAATTTTAAAATAATATTTTCAAAGTTTTGTAGTTTGCGTCCAAAATGGTGTATTAGTGTGGAGCCAAATAGTACACACTGTGTATGTGTTTGTATTTACCATCAAAATTCAACATTGCTTGTAAATGCTGTCCAATGGATTGTTACATACAAAGATTTAATGTCAAAATTATTATGTGATACAAGCAATAATGAATGCATGGTTTATAGATGTGCCAAATGTCCAGGTTATAATAACTTAAAGACATTTTTAGATGAGGAAGTTATTGAGATTGATGAAGAAGAAGAAATTCAATTTAATCAATGCCAAAGTACTGATAGATCACAATTAATTACTCAGACAGTTAATTTATTTGAATATAAAGAAATGATTGTTTCTCACATTAATCAACTAACTTCACATTGATATATTGCTAAATGCCAAACTTGCTATTTGAAAGAGCTAAAAATTAATTTAGGTTACAATGAATGTATTATAAAGGCAGATTTTGCAAAGAACTATCGATTCGTTTTGCAAGATACAAAAATATAAAGTTATCATTGGAATAAACAACAATGTACACTACCTCCTGTTTGTTATATATTTTAAGGAAATTTCTAAAACAAATATTCAGCATAAGTCGATCTGTTTTTTAAGTGATGACAATGATCATGATACATGCTTTGTGTATGAATTTCAAAAAAAAATTGTAGAGTACATTAAAGAATATTTAGTTGGTATCAATAAAATTTATTATTTTTCTGATGGATGTTCTGCTATTATAAAAACTATAAAAACTTTATAAATCTATGCCACCATAAGGAAGATTTCGAGATTTCAGCTGAATGGGTAATTTTTGCAACCAGCCATGGAAAATCCACTTGTGATAACATAGGTGGTACCATCAAAAGAATAACAGTAAGAGCAAGTTTGCAAAGACTATTAGAAAACCAAATATTGACAGCTGATGATATGCTTGAGTTTTGCATCACCAATATAAAGACAATCATATTTTATAAAATTACCAAAAAAACAGGTTACACAAGGCGACAGCAACTAAAGGAGCGATTTGAAACTGGAAAAACTGCATACCTATTTCAAAATTTCAAATTAGTTTTAAAAGAACAAGCGAACATTAATTTGTTGACAGATTTATACTGTCAAAAGCAGTAATGTCTGATGTTGTAATTGTACCAAATCTAAATGATTTTGTTGCATGCAAGTACGATTCCTTGTGGTGGATAGACATGGTTACAGAGATAGATATTACTACAAATGATATTCAAATTAAGTTTATGTACTCTAACGGTCCTTCTCAAAACTTTATTTGGCCACAGAGAGATGATACCTGTTGGGTACCATTGTCGAGTTTATTGCAGTAATCAAAGTCCCAACAAAAAAATCAGGGTGAACATATAACATTGATTTGAATGATTATAACACTATAACTAATAAATTTTAATTTTTTTGAGTTTTTAATTTTTAAATTTTGAATTTTACTTTTGTTTCTTGAACTTCTTTCCAAGTGCTCTATTTGTTTCGGTTTATAAAATTTTTCAAAATCATTTAAATTTTGAAAAAGTGTTTAAAATAGTTTTATTGTTTATGATATTAATACAATATTTAATACATTATTTTAATAATAATATAATAATATAATAAGTGCTGAATTTAAGTAAGAACATTTTTTAACTTAGTTATCTTCTTATTTATTCTTTAAATCTTTTTTTTTCATTTTCTCGTAAGTTTTGCTACAAATTACAATGAATGAATAAATTTATAGAGAAACTTATAAATAATAATTGCCCTTTTGTACTTTCTGTAATATGAATCTTAAAAAACATATTTAGTAAAAAACTCGTTTTATATAACGGCAGTTTTTATAACGGTTTCATAAAACCATTGACTTCTTAGTATTAAGTGACCAGTTTAAAAAGTATTTAGGCAGAAGAGTTAATATTAATAACATTAATATCAACTAATTAACATTAGCAGTTTTTAAACTGGTATTAATAAGCAGAGATATAAAATGAGAAATCATTTTTATTCTTTAACATTAAATTCAATACTCATTAACCTTAAAGGGCTCACCAAATGCAGAGACAAGTTGTGTTCATATCATAGATAAACATTAGAAAATAAGTTAAAAGTTATTTAAACTTTCTAAATCAAATTATTGGATGATAATTTGTTTTAGAAAGTTTAATTAACTTAATTTTTAACACCATTTTTTTTTCCACAAAGGAAATTTCCGGCTCTTTGACTATTTATATTTTTAAAATCTGATCTGATTAATGCTTTTATATTTGACGCCAATAAAAAAAGTTTCTTTCAAAAAACTTAAAACAAGTTTAAAATGTAGGGGTTTCCCCTTTGGCAATTAAACTAAAATATAAGATTCAAGTTTTTAATATCAATTTTATATATATCTGAAAAATATATATTGGATAACTTTAAAAACGGTTTCTTAAATTAGGAACATAAATTATTATAAACATAAGTTAAACATATATATAAGATCATTTTTAAAATGATTTCCTGAATTTATTAAAAAATAAAGATTTTTAAATCTTACAAAATTTAACTATGTTGTCATATTGTACTTAGTGTTGTCTATAAAAAAATTGATTACTGATTGATTACCAGTTGAGAGCCTAAAATTAGGCTCTCAACCAGAAGTATAATGGCTAAACAACAAATGCTTTTGGTAATATCTCATTCAAAAATTTGTTTTAGAAAGTTTAATTAACTTTTAACTTATTTTCTAATGTTTATTTATGATATGAACACAACTTGTCTTGGCACTTGGGGATCCCTTTAAAGATTTTTTAGATAATAATAGAAGTTCTTATTTTATTATTATTTGAAATTCTTATATGTTACTAAGAACATTTCTCTCTTCCGAATGTATTTTTTTTTTTTTTCACTCAATTTTTTAATGTATTTTCTCGTAGCTTTTGCTATCATTTGTGAAGTCATTGCAATAAATGAATCATTTTTAAATAAACTTAATTATGTGTTGGCACATTTTTTATAATTATTGAATTGTAATAGAATCATTTTACATCAAGTCATTGAAATGATGGCGACTAAAATAAGACAAACAACATTTGTTTTTCTTATTTTAGTTGCCATCAAAACCACCTGTTGAAAAGAAAAAACTTTACAATAGAAATTCTATAAACTTATATTTGAAAATACATTTATAGTAAAAACTTAGTTTTAACGAACGTAACCTTTTGTTATAGTAGCATTTCATAAAACAGTTTCTCTTAAGTGTTCAGTTTATATTTTTTAAGTGTTTTTTAAAAAATGTTTTGATATTTTGAAAAAAAATTCAGCTATAAACTTTTTGAATGTTATCAAACTTTCTTTTTTAATTGAAAGAAAATCTATGTGTGCAAAAGGTTTTTAAAACTGTTAGCATTAACAGGTAGTTAAAATGTTTTTTATTTGCAAGATTCCATTTTAAAAATGCGATTTTATTTAAAATTATTATTTTGAAAGGAATACAAATTTTCAAGCATTAAGAAATTTTTGTATTTTTAAAGTTCTGTCATGAAGAACTAATACTAAGACAAAAATGTAAACAAAGAAAAAAATAAAAATTTTGACTGTCAAAAAAAAAAAACAATTGACTGTCAATTCCATGTATTAGCCTGTTGAATTGACCGCTTGCCTTCGATTTCTTATTTTCCATGCTGATGCATACAAACATACATACACACATACATACATACACAGATACATACAAACATACGTACATACATACATGCATACATACATTAGGGTGGTTCTTAAAACAACTTTTTTTTAAATGCCTGCTACCACCCTCTAAATATTATATATAATGAAATAAAACTAACAGGAACGAACCCAGACATATTTTTAGTGCCACTGGGGAGTAGTATGGGCACCCGAAAAAAAGCACCTAAAAATTATTATATCTTTTAATCCTTTTCTTTTCTCTTTTATTAAAAATAGAAAAAAAAATTTCGGTTTTAAATGCAGTAGCATATAAATAATTTTCAGTTTATTTTAGTTGCTTCATTTTTTCTTCAGGGTGATGAGATGAATTAAAAAGCAATTGCTTTTTTCACGCAATTATGTGACGTAACTATACTTTGGTTACTGAATGTTTAAAAAAAAAGTAATGTTGTCACAAAACTTAATTTTAAAAACTTGTTACAAAATTTTGTAACACTTAAAAAGTATAAAAGGTTTGCTTTTTTGAAAGATAGAACGATTTTAAAATAACCATTCATAGTAAAATAAAACTTTGTTGGCAATTAAGAGTTAACTGCTTTTGATAACAAATAAACAAAATTAAAAAATTTCAGCCTTAATAACTATCACACAATTTTTTTTTTAATGAATGAACTTTCAATCTTTAGCTTTCTATTTTAGCTAACATGAGAAAAACAAAAAACGAAATGTAAACTTTTTCAGAAAGTTTTGTTTCTTTTCCATATTCTTTTTGACTAATAATAAAAATAACAACTACAATAACTTAATAAAAGTTTTATTAAGATCTAGTTATTTTTAAACTTTAATGCTTCTAATGTTTAAAAAAATCCATAGTATGTAACTTATTTATTAAATGTAATATAAAAAAAATGTAATATAAAAAAAATATGTTTGTTAAAATATAATTTTTTAATCAAAAAACTATATCATTTTAATAAATTGCATTTACCATAATTTTCTCTTCTTTAATTGTCTTTAATTGAAAAGGCGCCTTTAAATCGCTTAAAAATTATTAACCTTTAGTCAAAGTTAAATGAACAGATTTTTTAGTACTTAAATCAAAATTTTAATACTAAAATAATAGTAAACATGTTTATTAAATGTTTTTTTATTTGAATAGTTATTTAAATACAAGACATAAAACTATTTTGTTAATATTACGAGATTTAATTTATGTAAATGTATAATGCAATGTAAATATTGATTAAAAATTGTTTAAAGGATTTAAGCATTTAATTACTAATTATCTAAAACATTAATAACTGCTAAAATTAAATTTACTAAAATGTAGTTAATAAATGTCTAAAATATTTTTAACAATTTTCAATAATTATTTACAAATAGCATGGTTTAAATTCTTAAGTAAAATAGTTTTCTTATTGCAACTAAAGTAACATGGTTCCGTCTAACAGTAAATTCATGTATTTAAAGAAATGCCTTTAAATGGACTCCTTATTTTCGGATAAAACTAAACAAGATAAAGAAATATGATTAAATAGATGATACAAAAAATGATGATTAACTAGGTTTTAACAAGGGGAGAAGGGGGGCGGTAATCTAAGGAACATCACCCCCCCTCCCCAACATTGCTGGAAAAAAAAAAGGCGGTATCTCCAAATAAACTCTGGGTTTGTCACCGACTAGAATTAAGAAATTTTCAAAAAATAAAAATTTTTTTAGGGGTAACTCAAGGCCCTTAAACATTTCCCCATAATTATCAAAAAAAATAATTTTTTATAACAAATTGACCTAGTTATTTAATGCATATAGAAACCAGTACTTTTAATTATGCAATCACTACTTTTTATAATGCAACCAGTACTTTTTATTATGCAATCTAACAGCAATTAATTTAAATAAAGTTATGAGATAAGTTGACGTTAGTTATGAGACATTAGTTGACAAAGTAAATAAACTAATTATTACTAAACTAGTAATTTAATTAACTAAAAGTAAATAAAAATAAAAATAATTTGATGCATATTATTCAACCTTTCTTTCCTTATTCGTTATATTATATTTCCTTAAATCGGTAATTTGGTGCCTTAGGACAACCTGTACAACATTGTATCATAATTTTTATTTGTTTTTCAAAATTCTCAAGTAATAGCTTTTAAAATACTCGATAACTTAAAATAAAATATATATGAATCTTTATAAATGCAACATCCATGTCTCAATCATTTAAAAAAAATTTTTAACTGACTTGAGTTGCAAAAAACAAAAAACTGATGTATTAAATTTTTCTTTGTATATTAGCAGCATAACATAATAATATAAAGAGTGGTAAATATAAAAAAAAACTTTTCAGTTTACTTTTTTACTAATAATGTTAAATAGTTCACCAAAACTATATATATATATATTAACTATATATATATAACTAAATATATATATTTGGCTGACTATAGATAAACATAGTTATAAAAGCATTACCTTGATGTTAAAATACTTCACATTAGCTTTTGTTTTCTTGAGAAACTGCTGCAACGAGCCAGAAGTCATATACTCAGAAATAAATATGAGCTGTAATTTAGGATTTATAAACTTAGATTATAAAATCAATTAACTATCAAAACCAATAAAAAAAATTTAAACAATTAGACACAACACTTGATTTAATAAATTTACCCTGGCATACTCTTCTTTAACATCAACCCAATATTTATGAAAAGTAACAATATTTGGATGCTAAAAACACAAAAACAGCATGTTTAAATACAAAAAAAAAATGTTTAAACACAAAAAAAGAATGTTTAGACACTAAAAAAGAATATTCAAACACGTAGTGTTTGAATATTCAAACAAGTAGTGTTTGAATGCTGAAAGGAATCAATATATTGACACTTAATTTTTTTTTTTAAACATCTTCACTTCCAACAAGGCTGCAAGCAACCACTTATTAAAGTTGGAAGTTACTGGAAGTGAAAAGATGAAGATTGTAGAACAAGATAATGATTGACAGGTGATTTAAAGGATTGCAAATTATATGAATCAAGAAAGCAAGATGAAGAAAGCAAATTAAAGATGATCGAGCAACTGATGTTCGAGGAAAAAAACTAGACGAATAAGAGTTTTTGGAGCACTTAGGAAAAGTAACAGAAAAAGTGAGACTTAATTGAATGACGAGCAACACGAAAATGAATTTTAGTAGATGGCACAAGAGACGCTAGCTCTTTAGAACAGTGCCCAATATAGTATCTCTAGAAAAGAGAAAGAGAAGCAGCATTATGACGATGTGATAATGCTTGGAGGTTGGCTGCAAGAGCAGATCCAACTATGTTTACAATGCGCTTTTGCACCTTGTCTAAAAGAGAAAGGGCATCATTAGAAGATCTGCCCTAGATATGGCAACAGTATTCCATACAAGGCCGGATTTGAGATTTATAGAGATAGAGAAAAGAATCGGAAGAAAGAAAGTGTCAAGCTCGATAAAGAGATGCAACCTTAGCAGATGTTAATTTTGCAATGGATTTGATATATGGTTTCCAAGAAAGATTGGAAGTAAGAATTAATCCTAGAAGGTGAAGGGTAGATGACTCATTGAGTAATAAATATAGAAAATATATAAATATAGGAAGATCTAAACTATTGCGATAATGATTGGCTGAAAAAAATTGAGTTTTATCTGAATTAAAGTTCACCAGCCACTGTTTATTTGTGAATACTATAAATTTTAGAAACAAAAAAAATGTTTGAACATTAGAGAAAAATAAAAGTTTGATGTTGAAAAAAAAACAGGATTTTAAAAAGGATTAGTACATAAACACTGAGAGATGACCAAGAGAAACATCCATGATACAGTAAGAAATAAAAGTTGATTTTAAAAAGATAACTACTTTATTAATAAATTTGAATAAAAAAAACTAATAAATAATTAAAAAACTTAATAAACAACTTACAATTAATTTTGAAAGATTGTCAAATATTTTCTTGAATATTTCCTAATGAGTAATAAATAAAAGAGCTTAAGTTAGTAGAAACCAATTTTAATAATAATCACTGTAAATGTAAATCAATATATGAACGAACTGTGTATTTAAATAAATTATGTATGAACTGGGAAATACTTTAACACAAAGAACATAGTAAGAACAAATTAGTAAAACAAAGTATGTAACAGTAAAAAAATATCAGGCTGGATATCTGGGCCAATATTATCTAGTATGCGACCAGATAATAAAATTATTTGGTTGGTTACACTAGATATTTAATGTTAATCAATAATAAGGAAAATTGATTTAATAATTGCTGCAGCCTTAAAGACACAGTTTAGACCTGATCAAACCATTAAGTAATCAACACAAACTAGAACACAATTCTAAACCTAGAACACAAATTCTAAGTGTTAATATTTTAAAATAATCTAATATTAGTAGATTTAAAAAAAAAAATTTCAAGTTATATAGTTAAAATAAATAAGAATTAACTGCGCACAAGAAGTACAGATTTGATCACTAATTTACAAATTTATTTTGTAATCAGCATTTCTCTGTGTTGAGGCAACAGCCTTGATTGCTTTTTATTATAAATATTTCCAAATTTAGAAAACCATCTCTCCAAAAATGCAGAAGATGCTGGTGATGCTAATAATTTGAGGAATAGCTCTTTCAGCAGTATATGATAACCAACCATTCAGTATTACTAATACTAATTGGCTATCTAAAGCAACTGTCATAGTTGAATTTTTATGTATTTGCTTTGACTTTTTATCATAAATATCTCACATCATTTTGATGAATACATTAATCAAAATTAACTTGTTAAATTAAATTGTGAAATGAAAATTCAAATGCCTATAAAAGTTAGATATTTGCTTTTTCATTTCACAACTAAACTCGCACATTTTCTTTACAATTAACATGCTGCCTATTGAACAATCTTGTGGAGTTAAAAAATTCAAAGGTTTAATTTTATCTTTCCTTTTCATACAATTTTAATTAAAGATTGTGCAGTAGAGTTGTGGAAAACAATTTTTCACTAGAATTATTAGATCCCCTGCTTATTTAATTTCTATATAAAATACTAACTGATGTTGATTTAAAAGGATCATTTATTTTAAAAAGTTTTAAAACAAAACTTTTCATTTTAGAATTAAAATTAAATTTTTGTTTAATATTTTAAAATATTATACAAAATACACATTGTAGGTTTTGTAATAAAAACATCTACCCATAGATGCAAATATCTAAAAAACATCAGGTCAGATAATTTTCAATTATTGGGTTATTTGGTAACTGGCTGTGTATTTTCAAAATGCTATTCCAGACATCCCTACTAATATCAGGCCTTGTTAAGAAGCGTTACACAGCTCGCATTTTGCATGCAAAAAGCCGATTTGCCTACGCATTCAGCAGTTTTGCGCTACACAAAAACTTTTATCTTTTAAAATATTTAAATTATCTTTTGATGTCGTTAATGTGACGTTTATTCAGAAAAAATAAAGCCGTAAGTAAAAGCATTTAACCGCAATTGTAAACTAATAGATTTTTTGTTAAAGAAACAGTTTGTTTAATAATTTTGTTGTTGTTGTTAAAAATTATTTAAAAAAAATAAAGTCTTTTAAGTTTTATCTTAAAGAATTAAATATATAAATTCCTTTTAAATATAAAAATTATTTTTTGTCATAATAGTTTAAAAAATGCACGATTTATTTTGATGTAAATATTTTATTAACAAGATATTTTGTTTATTCAATAACGTAAAGTTTTCAATTCAAATTATTCAACGTAAAGTTTTAATGAAGTTCGTTTAATTTATGAAAATAAACTATGATCATGAATATGTTATCGGTAACTGATAAATAATTAAAAAAAACTCTTTATTGTTTATAAACATTATTAAAAAGAGTTCACAAAATAAATAAGAAAAAAATTTATTAACTGTTAATAAAATAACCAAAAACCAACTGTAAAATTATAAAAAAACAAACAAATATTTTTTTACATTTTATGAAAAAAATATTTTTTTCAGAATAAAATTTAGTTCATATTTGAAAGAAATAATAAAAATGATTTTTCAAATAGGAACTTAGATTTTATTTGTAACTTTTGTTATAGTGAGAAAAAAAAAACTGTTTGTATGATTTTTAACGCGTTAATAAAATTACTTTAATTACAATGCGGTACTTGAAAAGTCGCTAGTGACGCAATATAACTTCTAACAATACAAAATATATTTCGTTACGCAGCGAAATCTCGTAACAAGGCCTGTAATATGTATACTAAAATGAATATGTATACTAAAACTTAATGTATATAAAATAGTATATCTGACATGAACCGCTCTCAACTTGTTCATCCACGCAGCAACCTTCCTCAAGGTTCATGTTTCGGAGTTATAGAGCTGAGAGAGGGTTATAACCACAATTAAGTAGCCTCCTTGTGGCCTTCTGTTCCTTGGGGAGGGGAATTAACAAAAAAAATATGTATATATACAGTGGCAGCCAATGACAATAAACTTTGGTGGGGCCAGCAAATATTAACCAAAAAATATCGCAACAACTCGCTGTCAGCGTAACTGTTAGGTGTTTGTTAGGAATTTTTTGATTGGTTGAGAGAGTTAAGCGCTAGCATACTCCCAAAATAAAGCATAAGTATTTAATGGCATTGAATCTTTTAAACCTACGTAAAAAGCAGCAAAAACTGACTGAAAACTGCCCTGATAGTGGTGCATTATGATTTGAACAGATTTTGATATTTCTTCTTTAGATTTTTTTTAATTTTAACTTTATGGTAAAAACTTTTAGTTAGTTTGAAGTAAGTCATAAATATAAAAAATTACGATTAACACTATAATTTTCATAAAGGTATAATATATTTTGAAATAAAGAATGATGTTAAAAATAATGATTTAAGCATATTATTTATACAAATATTCTGCTCTTCTCTGTTTCATAAGAGAAAACATTTCAATTACTTTTTGATTAAACTGATCAATATCCTATAAATGATCTTTATGTATTGATAGTACAGCTAATGCATTCAACTGATCTTGACCTATGGAATTTCTCAAAAGTGTCTTAACTCTTTTTAAAGTACTAAAACACCGTTCAGCATCGGCTGTAGACACAGGTGTGACTAAAAAAATCTCTATCAACTTTGATACTTCTTTTAATACATTTGTAAGACCCATAGCAGTTCTATCCTGAACATCAATAAATGCTATAAATCTTTCAACTGGTTTATAAGCTTTTAAATAACGCAAAATAATGACGAACTGAGAACGACAAGATACATCAATTGTTTCATCTGCTTGCAAGGAAACAAATTTTGCTTTATCAATCTCACGTTTAATTTCTTCTATGTATACTTTATACATACATTCTAGAATGTCATTTTGGTGTGTTTTCGAAGATTTTTTGTTATTTTTGAATCTTTAAGATGATCGCTAAACACACTATCCAATGTAGCTGTGTATGAAACCATATCTAAAAATACCCCTCGATTATTTGAGTCAATAGTTTCGTCCTCTTAAGGGCAATTCGTGTACACCACAAAATTTTATACAATCTATAACCCTCGATAATGTATGTCTGTTTTTGTTAACTAATTCTTTAAATTTTTTTATGCTAAGACTGTATCCAGCATCAATTGTCGATAAAATGTTTGTCTTTCCGAGCATTTGAAACTGCAACGAATTACTTATGTGTTTTACTGGATTCGTGTTTTTGTATTCGCTCAGAAAGATGTTTCATATCTTTACAGCCATTTTCTGCCCACAAGCTCTCACCACCAAACAAAACACAATAAAAACAAAACAACGAATTTTTTTCATCACTTACACTTAACCATGATTTTTTTTCAAACCATGTTAGACAAAATGTTCGTGTTTTTTTACCATCAACTTGAGTTATACGAACACCTTTTGGTTGGTATGCCCCAAGATTTTTGATTTCTAGTTTTTCTTAAAGGCCCAATGACGAGAAACGTTTTGCCAATAAACTATCAATTTTGTTCATGTTAAATTATCTTATTAATGAACCTAAATTATTATAATAAGATAACTTTAAACTATATTGTAACTAGAATATGACTTTGGCATGATTCAAAATTTTATCAACAGTAGTTCAGTCAAGGACTCTTAATCTTAATTAATAATCGATAAAATGATAAAGAATGTAACATTACATATACATTTAACTCTCTGATGACGAAAGGGTCAACAAAAACAATAAAGATACTTTTACAACATAAAAAATTTTTTAAAGAATCTATTCATAATACAACACATATTTTAGTTAATTAAATCCATAATTCTTAAATACAACATTTAGAATGTCAGTCATAAATAATAGTAAACTTCTTAAGATTATTTACATTGTCTATACATGCTTTAACAATTTTATGTAATTGAAGATAAAAACTTAATATATTTTATATTATACATAGTTTTAGTTCTTTGACTTTAGCTTTATTTCCCCCCCCCCCCCAAAAAAAAAAAACATTTCAATAAAATACTCTAATTTTTTTATTTCGATGGCAACAGTAAATATCCAACATTTTTAAATAATCTAACTTTGTATATTTTTTTAATTGGTGCCTTTTTGGAAGTAGCAATTATTGAAGATATATTATGAAATGTAACAGTACCACCAGTGGTAGAGTTTTGGTGATTGAAAAAAAATGTTCTTTATATCTTCTGTTGTTTGTACCTTTGTTGTATCGAACTAATAATAATATTGACTAATTTTAATCTTTATTTGAAAATCCAGTCTTTAAAACTTGTGTTTAATGCTTATTATCATGGTTGATATTGGCTCTGTTTCAGCGTCAATCCAATTGACAACTTAAAAGATAGAATGACTAAACTGCCACCAAACAATGTAAACAATTTTCAATGGCTGATTTATTATGCCACAGAATATGATACATAAGCTATTTGGAAAAAATAAACTTTAGCAATCCCTCATTGAGAAAAGAACAAGAATTTCAAAAGTGCAGTAGCTCTTATTATATTTGTAGAAATGACTAAGCTTTCTCGTGTCACAACATACAAACTTGCCAAACAATACACAAATCAAGATCATCATTAATATGGCTGAGCCACAATTTTTTTCTCTGTAAGAAAAAAAATAATAAGCTTTAAAATTTTTAAAAATAAATAAAACAATATATGCCTTAAAAATGTAGTTCACTAACAAATATTATAAAATGTACAAGATTGTTGATTATAAAAGAAATGCAGAACTTTTCTATGATATTTTAAAATCAATTTTCTAAACTATAAAATTTCCAAACTTATAATTTTTATTACTCCTGTTTATAATTATAGAATAAAATGACTTGTCCTAGAAAATCAAGTTTCTGAAAAATATTAAAAACTAATTTCTTTTACCTAACTGTATCTCTTTAAATGTTTATGTCAGACCAACATTTATACCAGTAATTTCTGTTACATTGTTTTAAATATCATATTTTTGCCATGTTCTTATTCCTGTTAATTTATACTCCTAATAACTACTTGGTAAATTTTTTATTTACATATCCAGTTTAAGAAATTAATACTAACACTGATAATATTGCAATATAAACACTGTTAATATTCACAGTGAAATTCCAATATTAACAAATGTATAGTGTTTACATTATTGTTACAAATAAATGTTTACATTTAATGTTATAAAGTTTCCTAATATTACTATACTTTATTGAGTAAACAAAACTTTTAAACTAAATTCTTCACTCTTAAAATCGAGAATTAAAAATGGTGTATGAAGTTTTTAAAATTCGTGATGTTTTTTATGGTTCTTTTCTTTTCGGGCCAGTTCAATGAGGCCCTGCGGTGCGTTTTTTCGTCCCATCTGAAAGCACAATAAATTCTGCGCGCGCTTAAAAAATAATATTACTACAAACAAAATAAATAGGGCCAGTGAAAATCAGCCCATCCGTTATTGGCAATGAATTAAAACAACGCTACAATACTTTGAATTAATTGCAAATAAAGGTATTACTTATAAATTAAAATAGTTTAAAATTAGAACTAACTTCAAACTATTTATTTTTATAAAACTTGTCTGCAAATAGTTTAGGCTGATAATTGCATATTTGCATATATAAAAATACATACTAACATTATCAAATAAATCTTAAATAAGTATAGGTGATTATCTTAAAATTATCTTAAATAAATTATTTTAAATAAATTATCTTAAATAAATATAGGTGGGGCCAGGCCACTATGGCCCCAATTGGCGAGCCGCCACTGTATATATATATGTATATATATCATGGGTTATTCTAGACTGTTTTCGATAGTATCGACCATATTTGGGCTCCACCCAAATAAAATTTAAGGACCTTTTTTTAATTTACATTTTTTTTTTTTACGTTTTTACAGCAAATTCTTTTTTTTGCCCAAATTTTTTTCCTAGGATAGGCCCTGTACATGTATATATACATATATATATATATATATATATATATATATATATATAATATATATATATATATATATATATATATATATATATATATATATATATAGACCTCGGCAGGAAGTGAGAGCTTTAGGTTTCGCTTCTCACCCACACTCCCCTAAAACAGTTTATAGGAGTAATTTATGGCTCTTGCAAAAGTATAACTTCTTCTCTCAAAAGTATAACTATCATTGCAATTAAAATAAAAACGCAGCCATTTTAATAATTATTTTTAATAATTCTTAAATTACCTGCATTCTATCACAATCAAAAAATATAACTTTTTTTATACATTTTATTTCAAAATTTTGAAAAATTCAAGCATTACTTCAGCAATTTTTTTTTCCAAATAGTTATGTGATTAATATATTTTTATTTATTATAAAAAACAATTAGTTACTAAAATTCAAAACACATTTTAAAGACTTGAAAAACCGTGCTAAAACATGATTATTTCTTTAAATAGCGTTACTTTTAAGTAAAAGAACTAAGTACACTATCAAAGAAAGTAATGTTTTAACATGGTTTTTGCATGCGTTAACCGAGCATGCAAAATTTTACTTAAAATGAATGCATTTGCAATTACTTTAAAAGAAATAATGCTTAAACATTACGATTAATTTTTTCTATAATTTTCTTATTTATCTTAAAGTGAAGTAATGTGAGCTTTTTTTCTTTTAATTTTCTTATTTTTCTTAAAGTGAAGTAATGTTTATTTGCATATTAAAAGCACTTTTGCATATTAAAAGCAGTTTTGCTGAAAAGTATACAATCTAATAGAATATATAGAATTAATAATAGAATATATATTAAATTATATTAACTAATATGTTTATTATAGTTTTTATTTTTTCTTGTGCGTTTAACAATGCCAATAATATGACATTTTTATTAACATATTATTAAATACTTAATATGATATTATTTTTTAAAGTTTTAAAAAAGAAATGAAAACAACTTTTATTTTATTTTTAACTATTTTAATATAAATTTCTTAAAGTTTGTACGTTTTTTTTTATTTGTAAATAAATTTAGCAAACTAAAGTGAGAAAAACTCATTATTTAGTATCAATTTAAAATCAAATATAAATTTTAATGAATAAACAGAAAGCTCGCAATAAAATCAAAAGCTCTCCTAAGAAGCTGTTTAGAGGAGCAGCTCACATGGCTCGCCATGTTCGTTTTAGGAGAACATTTCGTTGCTCTCACATTCATTTACTGCAGCCGAGCCCTGTATGTATATATATATATTTATATATATATATATATATATATATATATATATATATATATATATATATATATATATATATATATATATATATATATATTTAAAATATATGTATACAGTAGTGGCCAAAAGATTAAGGCACATCATAAAAAATAACTCAAAATTTGTAGTGTAAATTTTTTATTAAATAAACACAATAGAAAATGTTAAAAAAAAAAAAAAAAAAAGATAAAAATTATAAAAAGTTGTTAATATTCAATAAAATAATAGTTATAGCACCAAATTATAGCAATAGTTCAGTTTAAATGACTTGAATGTTATAATTCAATACTTTGTCGGATGTCCCTTATTATCAAGCACAGCTTGAATTCTTCTTGGGATTCTATGTACTACTGTTTTACAAAACTCTCGAGTGATTTCATTAGTCCACACTTCTTTAACTTTTTGAAGACGTTCTTCAGATTTTGGCTGATGTGCTGCAACTTTCTGCTTCATTATATTCCAGCAGTTCTCGATAACATTAAAATCGGGTAAACTTGAGGGCCAATTAGATAATAATTTAATTTTATCATCAGTAAACCACTTCTTAACTGTTTTAGCTGTATGACAAGGTGCTGAATCTTGCTGGAAAATGCTGGCTTTAGTAATTTCCATGTGCAGTTTCACTTTGTCTTTCAATACACTTAGATACTTTTGTGCACTGACTTTTTCACCTTTTTTAAAGATGTGCGACCCGCATCGGTCTTGCGCTGTGATTGCTCCCCATACCATGACTAATGGAGGATGTTTTACTGTTTTTATGGTATACTTTGGATTCAGGCATTCTCCCACAGGTCTTCTAACATAATTATAGCCCGTGCTTCTAATCTGTTGAAACGTACTTTTGTCTGTAAACATTACGCGTTCCCACCATTCCAGTGTCTTGTCTTTTAAACTCTTACAAAATTTAATCCTAGCTTGAAATTGAGATGGAGTTAATAAAGATTTTTTAGCTGGTCTTCTTGCAACTAGACCAAAGTCATAACACAACCTTCTTCTAATTGTTCTCGAAATAATAGTAAGTCCCCTTTCAATAGCAAGTTGTGATAACCTTGCTGATGTTGTGTGGGGCTCACTATTAACAACTTTCTTTAAAAAATGGTCTTCTCGTGATGTACTCACACATTTTCTACCATAATTTTTGCGATTTGAATAGTCTTGAACACACGTAAAGCATTTTGCACGAGACATCTTGATATTTTTAATTGTTTTGCTATACTACTTTGAGAATAGCCCTCCAAAAATAGTGCATTTATTTTACCTTTAACAAAGTCATTAATATCACGCTTTTTACCCATAATATCACAACTATGGCAACCTGATGGTGTAAAATAAATCAAAATATCTTCAAAAATTAAAATATAATAAAAAAGTTATTTGTATCCAAGGTAATAATGCCATAAATAAAAAATAAGTTAAAAAAGTTTAAAAAACGTAGCGTGCCTTAATTTTTTGGCCACTACTGTATATATATATATATATATAATATATATAGATAATGTATATATATTTAAAATATATGTATATATATATATATATATATATATATATATATATATATATATAATATATATAGATAATGTATATATATTTAAAATATATGTATATATATATATATAAATATATATATATATATATATATATATATAAATATATATATATATATATATATATATATATATATATATATATATATATATATATATATAATATACATAGATAATGTATATATATTTAAAATATATATGTATATATGTATATATTATATATACATAATTATATACACATACAGGCCTCGGTGGGAAATGAGAGCTTTAGCTCTAGCTCATTCCTCCCTAAAGTAATTTACAGAAGCGATTTATGGCTTTCGCAAAAGTATAATTTTTTTATAAATATAAACCTCTTTTTTTTATAGATATTAATTAGAAAAATTAAAAAAACTTTTGCAAACTACATAAAATAAAAAAAACAAAGTTCAGATTGACTTTTTTGCATTAATGATAGCATTAATGACAATATGGTCTAGTTCGAAAAATTGTTAATAAAAGAAAAGCATTATTAATGTAACAAAGATAAAAAAAGTCATTTAAAAAATAAACTAATAATAAGGTAATTAATGCCCTTCTATTTTTGTTGTAAAAATCTAAATTTTAATTAGGTTTGGTGCTGGGCTCTTCTACAAATAAAAGGAGGATGTTGGTCAGCTTACTAATGACTGCATAATAAACTGCAATCCTTTATTAAAGCACAGTTATTGCAGTTATTGCTCTCGCACTCATTTACTCCTGCCAAGGCAGGAGTAAATGAGTGCGAGAGCAATATATATATATATATATATATATATATATATAAATATATATATATATATTTATATATATATATATATATATATATATATATATATATATATATATATATATATATATATGTGTGTGTGTGAGGTTAGTATTGCGGTGTAAAATACAAATACTCTTGTTCGTATGACAGTGCTCAATATTATAAAATAAAATAAAAGAGCAATTTATACTTTATGTTATTAAATGAATAAAAACAACTAAATAGCGGGACTTAAAGTTTCATGCCCAAAGGCAATCATCAGCCGTGAATACAAACAAAAAACGTCAAAAAACCGTTTAAAAAAACTTAAAATTAAATACCGTAGAACGGATTCAGACGTGATAAACAAATCTGAATAAAAACAAAACAAGAAGCCGTTATAGTTTACTAGTCTCCTGTGTCAAATAAAGAGAGCAAGAATTTCTTTGAATGTCGACACTGAGATACAATTTCATTCTTTTTGTTTAATAAATTTGTTCCACTATGTGATAAAATTACATATTTTTCATAGAGACAGAGGTGGCATATTTTTGTTGTAAGATTATAGGGTCTGCAACATTTAATTATTCTCCACGTTAAGATACGTTAAATGTTTTGATCTTTCAAGCTCCATACTTCCTTTGAAAGTTCAGTGTCGTTTCTGTATTTAACTGAAGCAAAGGATTTTAGATGATTAGCATATCTTAATTTAAATGATGTGTGACTAATACCAAAATATACTTTTTTGTTACCTTCATTATTAATAGTAGCTTGGTAAACAATATTGTTGAGCAAACACTGTTTGTTTAATGGACAAATTGATTTATTTACACAGTTACATTGCTTGGTTTTTCACATATCTACATTTCACAACACTCCTGCTAGTTGTCTCTCTTGTTGTTTTAGATGTAAAATTTAAGTTCTGCATGCTTTTTCTAAATTTTTTCTTTAATGACTGAAGTTCATGGTGACTGAACTATATATATACTGAACTATATATATATATATATATATATATATATATATATATATATATATATATATATATATAATATATATATATATATATATATATATATATATATATATATATATATATATATATATGTATATACATACACACAAACACACACACATATGCATATACACCTATAAATGTGTGTTTATTTACTAGAAAGGTGACATTAGACTGAAATGGCCTGCTGCCAAGGGCTTTAGTACATTCATCTTATAATCTTCTGCCACAAAGGAGTGCCGCTACGTCAACTGAAGGTTTGGCATGAAGCAGCAATCTTTTCTTTCACTATTCCTTATTTTATTATTTCTTTTTCTAAAAAAGCTTTATGCTATAAAAATAACTAGTAGGCAAATGCCTAAATAAACATATATAAGCATTTGCTTATATATGTTTATATAAGCAAAAAAATATGTATATTTTTTTTATACAAATAATATATATATATATATATTTATTTTATATAAATTATATATATATATATATATATATATATATATATATATATATATATATATATATATTCATTTTATACAAATAATATATATATATATATATTTATTTTATATAAATAATATATATATATATATATTTATTTATTTTATACAAATAATATATATATACATATTTATTTTATATAAATAATATATATATATATATATATATATATATATATATATATATATATATATTTATTTTATACAAATAATATATATATATATATATTTATTTTATATAAATAATATATATATATATATTTATTTTATACAAATAATATATATATATTTATTTTATATAAATAATATATATATATATATATTTATTTTATACAAATAATATATATATATATATATATATATATATATATATATATATATATATATATATATATATATATATATATATAACTTTAATTCAAAATATATATATATATATAATTTTGAATTAAAGAAATAATTTTCAAAATGTTCTTAAAATAACAGAGTAATCATAAAGTATAAAAAAATCACTTATCAAATTTTTTTTATTTTACACTGTATTTCATTTATAAAGACTAATCAGAAAATCTTATCTTCATCTATAAAAACTCATAAGAAACCTCTTTTTTCTTCCAGGCTTTAATTTCAGAAAACATCAGTTCATTCCATATAACTTCAACACCTTCTTCAGTGTCCATTGCAAGAAAAGAACTGTCTATACCAGGTACATTGCATGGGACATTTATCTAAAGTAAACCAAAAATGGACTCCAAAACATGATAAAATTGAGTGTAACAATATTTTTCATAGTGCTGTCAACAAAATGAGAAAAAAAAAAAACTTAAAAATAATTTTAAAACTATTAAATATACTTATAGAATAAATTAAACAAAACAAAATATTTTTAATCTAATAAAATTTAATTTATTAAATAAAGACGAACAAACATAACTTTAAATAACATGACAAACAACAATAACTTTAAATAGTATAAAAATGATTCAGTAGTTAAACACTATTACAAACAGTAAATAGTAAAATTTATCAATCTAAAACTTAAATTATAACACTAAATTAAAGTTTAATGCAATATAAATTATATTAACTCTAAAATAAGAAAGTAAATAACTAACTTTTTCACTAAAGTAATTATTAAAATAAATTGAAAAAAATTATGACAAAACAAACAAAATTATAAAATGCCTAAAGAGCTTTTAAAAATAAATTCATATACTTTTATCTAATTTGATATTGATAATTATCTTAAGTGAATAAATACATCAATTAATTTCTTTTTAATAAACAAAAAAAACTTTTAGAAAACTCCATTATTTTTGCAATAATTTATAAAATGTCATCACTTTGTGGAACAATAACAAATCATCAATCAAGAACAGACGTGCTTGTTTATCAGAATTTCTTGCAAATTTTTTGATATTAAATAATATTGAGGAATAGAATGAGATCTTAACCCAAACCCTTAGTCGATGTTGTAGCACATCATTGAGGTAGAAAGATAAGATTGTCTTGTATGTGCACATATAAGTTTTTTTATTTTAGACAACTTAGTCATGGCTGTTTGCAAGTTTTATTATATTAGGCGTTTCAATACTTTTTTTGTGTTGCAATACATATACTTGTTACATTAACATTAAACATTCGCAATGGGACTCGAAAACCAGTTACTTTAATGGAGCACATTATATTAGAGTAAGAGTTAGCCAAAAACTATTAAAAGGTGTTGGACAGATCTCCATTATAAAAGCATAAAATTCAATTTAATTTGTTTCCAAGTTTTATTATATTAGGTGTTTCAATACTTAGCAGAAAAAACTAAGTTTCAAAAACAAAACAAAAAAATCGTATTATAAAACAACATTTTATCATTATTAAAGATTATGATTTAAACTTTTAGTATTTTAATTCATTTTATAAATCATCAGATAAAAATTGAAAAAAAAAGCACGATAAAGTATGACAAAATTATTAAAAAACAACTGCTAATCATAACAGTCTAACGGAATTTAGCGGTGATCAAATATTTTAAATAAAGGAAATTGTGAAATAAGATATAAAATACCTTTATATCTTATTCAATATTTTCTTATAAACTAAATGCTCATAACTCTTATGCAGATATGTATACAGATTTAAAGACAGAGGAGTTTAAAAATATATAAAAACTAATTTAAACTTATGTTAAATTATTATTTAAAATATATATAAACTAATTTAATGACTTATTTTAAAATATATCTTTATTATTATTATTTTTATTATTAATTAATTAATCTCTAATTAAAATTTTTAAATAAATAATTCCTCAAACTTTCCACTTAATCAATTTTAAACAAAAATCAATTTTAATGTTTCATACAATGCTAATAGCTTTAGCACGTTTTTTAATTGGGTAATTTTCCAATTTTTCAGATATCCCTTTTTTTTTTTGCAATTTATAATCCTTAAATTATCTATTTCATGCATGTTAATATGATTATATATTATTTCCCAAAAAGTAGGATCTTTGGTTAGTAACATAACTAAAATTACAAATAACTAGAAAAAATTTTCATGAAAATTACATTACAAGATCTCTGGTGCCAAGAAATATTTCAAATCTTGCTTTGAACCATTTTAGTGGATGATCAGGTTAAAAACTGCAGATGTCTACTACAGATAAAAGTTTTGAAATTGAACAACTAATAAAAAGATTGGTAGACATATTCAAGAGTTGTCAAAACCTTCATTAGTTTACCACTCAAATGGATAGTTAAAATCATTTTTTTTAATTATGGTCATAGACTGCCCAATCTAGCAGCTTGTTAACTTGCTCTGGCATATTGTATTGACTTTTGATTGATGTTCAACATTTTCATATCCTGTCAAAAAGTTAATACAATTAGTAACTTGAGTCAAAAAGTAATTACAGTTAGTAACTTGTTTAGTGTTTAAAACTGCCATTTAATTACTAGTAAAATAAGCAAAATTAACTTTTGCTTATTGGCAATTAAGAGTTAACTATTTTTGATAATAAATGATAATATATTATATATAGAAAATAACTATTGTCTTTGTATTACAGACAATAACTATTGTCTAATATATTACAGGCCTTAATAGGAAGCAAGCCTTCCCAGGAAACATGTACGGCTTTTCGTCTTGTATGTACACATATAAGTTTTTTTATTTTAGACAACTTAGTCATGGCTGTTTGCAAGTTTTATTATATTAGGCGTTTCAATACTTTTTTTGTGTTGCAATACATATACTTGTTACATTAACATTAAACATTCGCAATGAGACTTGAAAACCAGTTACTTTAATGGAGCACATTATATTAGAGTAAGAGTTAGCCAAAAACTATTAAAAGGTGTTGGACAGATCTCCATTATAAAAGCATAAAATTCAAGCAAAAATGAAGGGGGCGAGTAGAACTAAGCCCACTGAGCTGAATGTTAAAAAGCAACAGGTATCCAAAATTACAAAGTGCTAAAAGATTGGGAATGAAAAACATACAGAAATAGAAAGGTAATATGAAACAATTAAGACTATGTGAAAAATGTGTAGACGGCATGACATAATTGGAGCCTAAAAACAATGTATATATCTGTGGGCGCCTTACTTAGAAAATACACTAAGAGGCTTAAATGGTATAAAAAATCTGAATGTAAAGAGATGTGTATCATTCAAAAACATACAACAGCAATAATTTTTTATATACAAAAAAAAAATAAAAGATAACTAGTTACAAAGCGAATGAGCAGTAATATTTAAAAGAAAAACAATAAGATATTGGATAGTGGTGGGATTTAAACAACAGACATTCCAATTATGAAGTAAACACCTTATCCAAATAAGCTAAAGGTATGTTAACTAATAAACATAATTATATAATTAAAAAAGTAATGTAAAAGTAAAGCTTATATACATGTGAGTGTATATAAACATGAGTGTATATAAACATATACGGATGCATTACATAGACCTATTCATATAGGGACAATTTATACTTGTAACATTAAAATTACACAAACATATTTTACAAATAGATAGCAATTTATATTTTTGCTTTCCTCTTTAAAAAAATTAATAAAATAAAGGAAAATCATCCTTTTTTTAATGAAGATTTAAAATTGTTTTTGTTTTTTTTTGCTTTACCTTATCCATATATGCTGAAAATAACAAAAACCTTAAAAAAACAAAAATATAAACAGTAGACAATTCTTTAAATTATTATTACTCTTTGCTTTTATTTAAATTTTTTTTAATTTCTATTTTTTGTTAGTTTTGTTTCTTTGTTTTAAAAACTTAGTTTTTTCTACAATATATTGAAACGCCTAATATAATAAAACTTGCCAGTTAAAAAATGCCAATTCATACTTACGCCAATATTTGCTTCACTATTGCCAAACTCTTTTGGCGCACTTATGCCAATTTGCACTTATGCCAGTTCGCACTTATGCCAGTTTTTGCAATGGTTTGCACTTATGCCAGTTCACACTTATGCTAATGTTTGCAAAATCTTTTAGCGCATTTATGTACAATTTATATACAATTCACACTTATGAAACTTGCACTTATTCAGCCTCCCAATCAAATTTATAACAATGTCCCTAAATACATTCCAACTCTGCCAACAACAGTCGTAGAGAAGTATTCTTTTAAAGTGAAGAATAGAAAGTCGTACCAAAGGGACTATTTCTAAATTACACATACCTGCAATTTTAAACAAGCTAATTAACACTTTGCAGCCAGAAGCTTTAATTTCTGAATTTGGAGCAACAGGAATCTACCTTATGAACAAAAAGAGATGATAGAACATATTCCAGGAAAAAAAAAAGCTCGTGGTCATGAAGATACCGTAATGCTTCTTAGTGAATCCATTTTAGATATTCTTTAGAACAATCTAGGCTTAAGGACAAATCTACTTGCAAAAATAAAAGATGTAGTCTAAAGGCTGAACTAAGAAAGAAAATTTATTGTTTAGATAAGTCAATGCCATCAAGTTCAAAAGAGCTTAACAACAAAGATATTGATAGATGTGCTCTTTGTAACAAAAATGGGTGGAGTTTAAGCAACGACGTGTGGATTCAATGTGACAAATGCAACAAACCTTACCATCTTCAGTGGTGTGGCCTCATCTATGAAAAAAATAATTATCATAAGCTTGATATTAAAAAATTGACTTTATATGAAGCAAGTGAGAGTCATTTGAAGAATTAGAGGATAGTAATGGTTGATGTTCCAACTTATGTAATACAACTTTGTAAATGTAGTATATGGTATTGTGTTAAAAAAACTAGGTTTCAAACTAAGTATGTAATTTTTGTCACATGAACCGATTTGAAATAAAATTCTACTACATACTAAAAAAAAACATTCTGTTATCTATTTGATCTTTACTCCCTTATAATATGTTAGTCCATTCATAATTTAAGAAATAAAAACATTATGTAGTATTCAAAGTTACCCCAAATTGGCTATTCATTATCACTCTGTTTTGAAAATACGAATATGCTCATATAAAAAATGAAAATTAAGATATTTGCTGTATAGTGCTAATCAAGCCTAAAGCCATTTTAGGAAGCAGAATAATAAAATGTTTTGTTAAAAAAAAAAGTGATAAAAAAAGCGTTCATTGTCCGTTGACGGTATTTATTTTCAGATTTATAAAAATACATTTAAGAAGAGAAGTATCTACAGAAATATTGCCTTTTTTCACCCAGATATAAATAAAACTTATTAAAATTTAACATATTACTATTATTGTAAAGAGCATGCAATGTAAAAATGACTAGAAACCAGAGACCTTACAAAAACTTTACACAACAATTATATAACTTTATTGAAAAATATTTCAGTATAGAATACCTGTTTTTTGTATTTTTCCCACCTTCCACAGGGACTTGTTTCAACAACTTCGTCGTCATCAGACTCTGAATCATGTTCAGAATTATGGCTTCCTTCAGCTGCAAGAGTATTCGCCATTTTTACAAATAAAAACAGAGATGTTTTTACCGATAATCCTCTACGTCCGCAATTTTTAATAAAAACTTCACAATCCGTGGCGCGTATCAATTTCATTTTATTTATTTATTTTTGTGGTTGTTTTATTATTAGTTAATAAGGTGCAAACAATACTTTAAATAAAACTATGTTTTTGGTTTAAAATGTCTATTGTTATAATCAAACAAATAACGGTTGAATATCCAAACAGTTAAATATTTTTACTCTTGTTTGTACAATGAAATAAAAAATGCTTAAGCGATCGCTCCCGCGGTGCTTCGTGATAAGACCGTAAGAATTTCTGGAAGCACCTAAAAACCTCAAAAAAAAAAAAAATTAAAATTAATAATGAAAAAGATTTAAAATTAATAATGAAAAAGTTACTCGTCTTTTTTTCCGGTCGTTAAAAAAAATTTACTTGTTGATTGAATTTAAAAAAGTAAAATTGATAGTTTCATGAGATACTACTGCCTAAAACCTATCGTAAAACTGCCGAAAACCTATCGCTTAAGCATTTAACATTCATATCTCACAGTGCACTGTGGGCCAGAATTCTCTTTTACCGGAAAAAATTCAAAAATAAATTAATATTGGGACTATATTCACTAAAATTAGCGTGAGTACTATTATAATGTCAGCGCTTAAAAGGTATGATTTTTTTTATATTATCGCTATGCATATCCTTATTTTGCTTAGCAACAACCTATTTGTTACTATTATTATTATTTTATTAAACACCCTCTGTAAATGTGTTTATAAGGTAAAAATACATAAAAATAGTTTAAGATATATAAAGAGAGAATAAAGTATATCTCTTGGGAATGTTTTCTTCAAGAGTATTTTTGAAAATTGTTCGCTGTTACTTTGCATTCCAACATTGAATTGCCTGTACTAAAATTTGATAAGTATCAAATTATAAAAAGTATCTTCATTTGATAAGTATCTTCATTTGATAAGTATCTAAGAAAATTTGATAAGTATCAAATTATAAAAAGTATCTTCAGGAATTATATTTTCTGAAATATTAATTTTCACTTTCTTTTATCCTGAATTATGTTTTTCATATTTATTTTATGGATCTTACATAATTCCTTTATATCATCTAAAAATGAATGCTTTAATGAACTATAGTTAGGCTGAGAATTGATGATTTCAAAAGTTACTTTATTATTTAGTAGACGGATAAATTTTATTTTGTTGTATGTAAGAGAGTTTATATAGTTTTTGCTATACTTAGAGATATTAAAAAATGACTTAACTG
This sequence comes from Hydra vulgaris, assembly GCF_038396675.1. Lineage (NCBI taxonomy): Eukaryota > Metazoa > Cnidaria > Hydrozoa > Anthoathecata > Hydridae > Hydra > Hydra vulgaris. The sequence goes on along the minus strand of NC_088932.1, from coordinate 52,603,133 downwards.
CATTTCTTCCAAGTTTATTAAGTCTTTGCATTGTTGACTCTCTATTTTCACAGAGTTTCAAACCATGCGTTAGTGTCGGAACTGCTAAAGATGTATATAACTGAATAATTGAAGATGGATGTACAAACCGGACACTAGATTGAATCAGAGTTTGCACTATTGTTTGGAGATTTGATACCCTATTGTTAATATTTGTTCTATTGAGTGAGACAAAAATAGATTTTTGTGTATCCCAAATAAAGCCTAGATGATTAAGTTTTTCATTTGGTATTATTTGATGGTCGTCTAGGGTTATCTTGCAATTAGTTAATTGTCTTTTTCCCAAAAGCAACAGTTCCGCTTTGACAGTATTGAGCTTTATGCCGTTTAAGTTATTGTAAATATTACACGTTGTAATCAGCCTTTCAAGACCAGATAGAGTAGAGCTAAGAAGAATGATGTCGTCAGCATAAGCAACAACACCTGTGAAGTTTCCATGTATAGAAGTACCCACAACGTTATCATTTTTTATAGTTTCGAGTAACTTTTCGGTGTATATGTTATATAGGTAGAGAGACAGAATGGATCCTTGTCTCACTCCTTGCTTAAGAGCAAATGAAACTGATTTGGAACCTAGGTAAGAGACAGTTGCACTACTTTTGTGGTATAAAGAAGATATATTGTTAACTATTTGGAGAGGTAAGTTTTTATTAAAATAAAGTTTATCAAAGATAATGTCCCAGTTGCAGCTGTCAAAAGCTTTTTCAGCATCTAAAGAACATAAATAAATAGGCGAATGGTATTTGCAGATATTTTACGAGTGCTAAATTCACTAAATATAGTATGACAACTTTTTTTATTTAGTTGCTGTGGATACTTATATTGCTTAGTTACATGATTGAAAGATACATAGTTACAGAATCATTTAAAATCTACCTAAAACCCTTAAATAACAAAATATTATATGATAATGAATTAATTTATAAAGAGTTTGAAACAGCATACTCTTCTTTAAAAAAAAAAAAATCCTCAGGATATGATGAAATCTCTAGTAATATAGTGATTTTTAACAAAACTAGCTTAAGCAAACCTTTGTTTCATATACTGAAACTTTCATTCAAGTTCGATATTTTCCCTGATGCTCTTAAAATAGCTAAAATAATCCCAATTTACAAATGCAACGATCATTCGGACATTACAAACTATAGACCTATATCATTACTTTCTGTATTCTCAAAATTGTTTGAACGCTTAATTTATAATAGAATATTCAAGTACTTCACTATAAACAGTTTTTTTTACCCAAAACAATTCGGGTTCCAGAAAAATCACTCAACTGAACATGCAATTATTGAAATAGTCAACCGTATAACTAACTGTTTTAACAATAACAAATATACTTTAGGAGTATCTATAGATCTAAAGCATTCGATACAGTTGACCATTGCATTCTCTTAGAAAAAATTAAGCATTACGGTATAAATAATACCTCATATTCCTGGATAAAAAGTTATCTTACAGATAGAAAGCAATGTGTTCATAATGAACAATCCGGAACATTAAATGTCGTATGCGGAGTTCCGCAGGGATCAATCCTTGGTCCGCTCCTATTCCTTATTATGTATATCCATTTATTTAACCAAAAATTAAAAATTACAAATTTTTATAATTTTACAAAATTAGGTTAGGTGTCACTCATATAGTTAAAAACTAATCATTGGAGTGACACCTAAATAAAATAAACAAACAAAAAAAATTCAACAGCATTATTAATGGTTGAAAACAAGCGTAAATTAAATTAATTATAAAAAAATAATGATTAAGCTATAACAAATTAAATAAAAAGACAAAAAAATACGAAAACACTCAATTAATAACAAAAAAAAAATCATTAGCAGCAACAGCACAAATAATAACACACTTTACGCAAACGAAAAGGCAAGCACAAAAACTACAAAAACGAAAACAAAAATTACATAACGAAAAGGCAAACATAAAAACTTCTACAAAATAAGATAAATTATATTTGTTATTCATGGTGGATACAGAAAAGCGTAGAAAATTTGTAGTGAATTTTATTTGTTTTAAGTAGATCTTTTTGTTATTTTTTCGAAGATTTTTCGAACATTTTTCGAACATTTTTCGAACATTTTTCGAACTTCTTTTCTTTTAACTTGTTACTTCGCTTTTAATTGATTGCTTTTGTTTTATTTTATTAAACCTATTTGTTCGTTTTACTTTTTATTCATTTTCTTGTTTTTATGTTTTTTTCAATCTTTTAGTTCATTTATATCTTTTAATATTTTGTTATTTTACTTCATTTTTAACTTATTTTTTTTATTTTTCAAAATAGTTTCTTTCCGTTTTTCCTGTCACTTAATGTTGAGAAAACAAATTATACTCTATTTCATAAAAAAAAGAAGAATTAAACATTCCACTAAAGTTGCCTGAACTTTATTTAAATGATAAATAAATTAAAAAGCAAACAAGTATAAAGTTCCTTAGAATTGTCGATGAAAGTTTATCCTGGCTTCCCCAGATGAACTATATTCAATCAAAAATCACCAGAACTATTGGCGTAATGTATCAAGTCCGCCCATACGTGAATATTTCAAGTCTCAAATTAATATATTTTGGGCTGATTCACTGTTTCATTAACTATGCTAGTATATCATGGGCAAGTACGCATAAAACAAAACTTGAAAAAATTTATAAGATACAAAAACATGCTTGCCGAATCATATACTCTAAATTTAAACGTGAACATGCAAAACCTCTTATGAAAGATATGAAAATGATGGATATATTTGAAATAAATATCTATCAGCATCTAATTTTTATGTATAGATGCTATAACAACCAGTAAATTTTAATGATAAGTTCGAAATATAGCTAAATGATAAGTATAATCTAAGATCAAATAGAAACATTAACTATAAATTGCCTCGGAAATGTAAAAAACTCTCAGAACATTGTATATCTTATCGAGGACCTAAATTATGGAATGAATGTCAAAAGGATTTTAAGTTTACGGTGAAGTCCTTAAGTTCATTTAAGTTTCAAGCAAAAAAAGAAATTTTTAAAATGTAATGATCTTAATAATTAAAAAATTATTTTTATTTTAACTAATTAATTTTTTTTTTGTTTGACTATTTTACCGGTAACTTTGCTACTTATTTGCTTCTTAATACGAACTTTATATTATACGTGTTTATATACTTCTTAATACGAGCTTTATATTATACGTGTTTATATACTTCTTAATACGAGCTTTATATTATACGTGTTATATACTTCTTAATACGATCTCTTTAGTACATTTATTATGAGTTTTATATTTATATTATACTCGATTTTAATGCTGTATATTTACGATTTATTAAAACGATTAATTACTCTTCTTATTTATTATATAAATCTACGATTTATTATTCTTTTAAAAGGGACTCTATGAAAAGATTGCGATAATGTAATCTTATCCTTATCTTCTTTGAGTTCCTATCTGTTTTAACCTTATTTTATTGTAGTACTAGTGTATACTCTTGTAACATAATTTATTTTATATATATATTTAAACGAGCATTGTAAAAATTATATTACTGTGTTAAACAGAAAAAAAAAAAAAAGAATTTTTCCTTAGTTACAAAGAGGTAAATTGATTTTTGAATAAATCTTATCGGATTTTAGACCCACTTATTTTTAATAACTATTAAATGTTTAGGTAAATAATGTTGCCAACTTTAAGTTGCATTGAGAATTTATAGAACAATAATATTGTTTTAAGTAATTGTAAAACATCTAAAGGAAATTTTTTATGATCTTTTTGGTATGATGTTGATTTACTGGATTACTGAAAACTAGAAGCCTATTGATCAGATCAGTATTTTTTGCTCTTCTGGAAGTTTTTCGGCAAAAATTTTTGCGGTAAGATTTGAAGTCTTGATTTCTAGCCTCTTGAGCTTTATCTGACATAAGTATGGTAACCTATATATTAACCTATGGGTAATGTAAGGTTTTGAATTGTGTCATGTCCATATATCAATACTTTTTTTATATATTGAGTTATGTAATACCATGGATAAATGGACACATATAGCCTAAGAGTGTCAAAACATAAACCATTTTAGGCAATTTATTTCATATCCTGAAGATAGTGTTACAACATAATTTAATATATGAATAGTAGGTTTTGATCAATACCCAGAATTTCAGCTGTTTGTTAATATGCTGCAAAAACACCCCTTGAAGTGTTGACATCATTGCTTGATCCAGACCCACTCAGTCTAAATCTTTTCTTTAGTTGCAGATATCTTTCCTTTGTAGTCTTTAGATCTTGCTTACCACTTTCTTGTTTGTTTTTTTATATGCAACGTGCAAAATCTTCTCAAAAAATCGAATTCATGCGTGGAGATTGGAGACCATATTTGGAGACTATACTTGAACATGGAGACCATATTTGAACTCTCTTTGAATATAATCTATATTAAGAACATCAAGACCATTCATATTTATTGTAGAAACATCACACACTTAACAGCATTTGTATTAGTTAGCTGTTCCAGATAATATCGTTTGAGTTTTTCTATCAATCATTGTAACTCCAAATAATACAATTCACTTTTTTTTTTTTTTTTTCATTCACCTATTCAAGGCTGATAAGGCGACTACAGATGAGGAGGCTACTTAATAGTGGTTATAACCCTCTCTCAACTCTATAACTCCAAAACACGAACCTTGACGAACAAAGCCGCTGCGCAAAGAAACAAGTTGAGCTCGGTACTACCAGGGACGTAGTGGGGATCGAACTCGGAACCTCTCGCTTATGAAGCGAGCGCTTTACTACTACACCACTACCGCACACTTCAATGGAAGTCAGCAAACATCTAATAAAATTATATCCAGGCTTTCTATCTCACTTTTAATTTACTGATCTTCTTCGAGCACAGGTTTCTTGGATTCCGTTTTATATGCAAATTTTAAGGTCTGCAATAGGCTGTGGATGATGACTTTTGATTTCTCCAAATAGGCACTTTTTCATTGATGTTGTTAAATCCAGTTAAATCAAATTGGACTGGACAAATAATAAACAACTATTCTTTACGTTTTAAATCACTGTTTATGTCAGGTTCTGACAAATAATGTTTATAAATGCCTTGGTCAAGAGCACCATTGAAACCAGCTTTAAACATGAATGTCATTCTTTTTCTTGCTTTGTCGTTTAATATTAAGTGCTTCAGCACAGGTTCCTGAACTGCACAGATTTTTTACAAAGTTATAATCATTAAATCTTTTACATTTGCAAGGTAACATTTCAACTTTGCATCCCTGACATCATTGTAAGTGGGATAGATGTTATATTCTTTCTTAAAGGCTTCACTTCAAATCATTTGATAGGAAGCATTTTTAAATCACTGATAAAAGCATGCGGTATTTAAACTTGACTTTAAAACCTCAAAAAATACGTGTTAAACTAGAGTAAAACTGCCCGTAACAGGTGTTTCATGTAAAAATTAATTGCTTTTTAAAATTACATTACATGATTAATAGTTTCTCAAATTATAATTGACATTTACATATAAAAACAACTAATTTAAAAACAAATTACTTAAAAAAGAAACAAATTACAAAACAACTGGCATATAAAAATGAATTACATAAAAGTAATATGCTCCCAAATGTAAATTAAATTTACAAATTAAAAAATATTTTTTAAGAAGGTAATTTTTACTTTGAAAGTAATAAAAATGTTTTATCCAAAATAAATTATATAAAGTAAAATTTAACTTATATATATATATGTGATATATATATGTGAGCATATATGCTCACATTTTATATAATTTGTTAAGTAAATTAGAAGTAATCTATATAAAATAAGTAAGTAAATTTACTTATATTTTTCAATTACTTTGAGAGGATCTTGTACAAAAGCAATGCAAAAAACTTTTAGTAAATAACATTTTAATAATATAGCATAAAACTTTAAATAAATAACATTAGCCCTGTAAAGTTTGAAAATATTAATAATAGGTTTCTGCCCATGATAAAAACCCTCTCAAGGTCCATTATAGTTTTCACTATAAAAACTATACTTTGAATTAAAACGTCTCAAAAATATTCAATCCCTAGCAAACTGTTTGAAAGGCCTAAAATTCTGGTTTAGAAAATGTGCAAAGTGGACTTATTTAGATTGAATTTTTAATGTGTCATTATGTAAATTTTATTTAATTTAACAAAGTATTCTATATGCGCAAAAAAAAAAAAAGCAAAAATATTATTCGTTTCGTCGTTTCGGAAACATAACATCAGTAAATTTCCGTAAGGAAAGTGAAACCACTGATAAAAGCATGCGACATTTAAATTTGATTTTAAAATCTCAAAACTTGACTTTAAAATCTCAAACACGTATTAAACTCGAGTAAGACTGCCCGTAAGATACACGTATCTATGGTATACGCATGGAACGTGAAAAACACATGTCTATACATGTTTCAATTCCAAAAAAGAAATTAGACATGCCATTTGGATAAAAGTTAGAGATGCTGCCCAACCAGCATATAAGTTTCTTTTCCGGAAATAAAACCTGTCAGGTAAGTTAGTAAGTAAGTAAGTAAGTAAGTAAGTAAGTAAGTAAGTAAATAAGTAAGTAAGTAATAGGCAACGTGTTTATAATTGAACTTTTAATTTCGATAGCTTAATGATGTTTTTGATGCATGATAAGATAAGGTGAATTTGACAATAGAGTTTATTAGGATCTTTATTTGCTGGAAAATTCAGGTATTTTTTTATTTAGTTTTAAGTCTTATTCATTTAGACATAATTACTGATTAAAAATTGCTTTAATTTTTCTATTTTAAAAGTTTTCTTTATGATTGCACCACGAGCGTCGATGTTGGTTAGTATTTATATATATAAAAAATGTTTCTATTGCAAATATTATTCGCAAATTTTAAATCATAGCCACATTCGTTTGTAAAGGTAACTTTTTAAAGAACTTGTTTCGGAACAAGTCAATTACCTAAAGTTCAAGCTTTATTGGTTCTATTTTATTCTCTCATTATTTATGCATGTCACATTTTTGTATAAAAGCGATTATACAAAAATGTGACATGCATAAATAATGAGAGAATAAAATAGAACCAATAAAGTTTGAACTTTTGGTAATTGACTTTAAGATGTGGTAATTCATTTTGTTGTAGTTTGCTCTTTTGTATAAAAGTTTATGGTCAAGTGCGTCCATTTATTTGTATAACGTCAGTTAAATCGAAACCTCGTGCACTAAGGACATATATGTTTGTATTTTTCATGTCAGGTTGTAAAGTTATTATATTTATGTTTAAGCTGCACGAGTTTTCAAATTAATAAAGCTGATCTTCTCCTTCATGGTTATTGATATTTTAACATGCAACATAAACGGTCTAAACAACTAAACCAAACGTGATATTTTTTTGGTTTTCTAAAAAAATCCTCTTTTGACCTTATCCTCCTTCAGGAAACAAAATCTGGACCGTCCACTGTTAAGCAGTGAGGTGACGAATGGAATAGCGAGTCTATTTGGAACTTTGGTCCAAGTAACAGATGTTGCGGGGTGGCGAATCTCTCTAAGTCAGCTAAACTTTTCTGGAACAGTTCAACAAAAACAACAATGCCGTGGACCCAAATTTGGAAAAAAAAACTTTACCTCCTACGCATATGTACCGACACATAACATCTTATTCCGATTTCTTCAAAACAGCTTACCTTTTGCTGCCTTTCTTGCCAAAAACACAAGACAACAGATCATTAAAAATAACAAACGTAGAACTTGCGGAAAAATTGAGGACAATCTGCACATATTTGCCTTACTTTCCTCCTTCTGTTGTAATATGGGAATACTTTAAATATGTATATAACTCCTTGACACCCCAAAACAGCTTTTCTCAAATAAATTCGATATTCTCGATTGAAACTGCGAATTTATCGGAGAAAAACCCTACCTCGCAGCTGCTGTTGACAGTCAATCAAACCATTATGAGTGAAATATGGAACAGCAGATGCCATCATATGTTTAAAAATTTGAAAATTGACCCAATTGCAGTGATCAGGATAATTATTAGAAGCATCAGAAATATTTTTACTTTAAAATATAATTATCGTGTCCGCAGAAACACTGCACACATTTTCTGTTAGACTTATTGCATTAAAAACGTTTTTTTGTCAAATAGAGAAAGGAAATCTGTATTTTTTCATTATACTTAATAAAATTTTTCTTTACTAATAATATTTAAGCAATCCTAATCATCTTCTTTTCAAACCTTTTCAACATTATCGATTTCTTTTTGCACAACGGCTCAAAAATATAAAACAAAAAATATAAAATTAAAAAAATACAAATAAATAAAAAATTAGTAAGATAAATACAAAAAAATATAAAAAATAGTATATAAAATTTGCAGATATTTATTATTTTGTAATAAAAAAATAAAAATGCGACATATATAAAAACAAAAAAAAAAACAAAAATAGGTAAGATAAGGTAAACTAACTAATATGACTAATAATACTTTTTTTTTTTTTTTTTTTTAATTGGCTTGTGGATATGGATTTTATTTATTTATAGTTTTAATTCTTTTATTTTTAATTTTTATGTAGTTTTTATTTTTTATATGGTCTTCTAAACGTAAAGATTTTTGTTTTAGTTTTCTCTCTACTATTTTTGTTTCTTTATCTATATTTATTTTTTTAATAATTTTTTTAAGTTTTTTTGTTTGTTTCTTTTTTTTTGTTTTTTTTATTTTCAATATAATCAATATAATTAGGTTTTTTGATATTTTATAAATAGTAATAATTACAAATAAAATAAGCAATAATAATGCAATGTGTAATAACTAGTTGAGTAGCATGATATGAACGAAGGAATAGGAAGTAGACTAGGGGCTGATATTGATGGAGTCTTCCGCTCTTGTAACAATAATTTGATAGGTTACTAATAATGTTTTTAAGTAGGGGTAGGGAGGCTGCAGAATTGTGCTTATACAGTCAAACAATTGAACATATATATTATATATATATAAAAAAAAAATGATCAACTTCACTTCTTTCTTTTTTTTTTTTTTTTTCTACATCTTCGCTTCCAACAAGGCAGCAAGCAACCACTATAAGAGATGGAAAGGTTGAAGTTACTGGAAGAGAAAAGATGAAGTTTGTAGAGCAAGATAACGATTGCCAGACGACTTACACGATTGCAAACTATATGAATCAGGAAAGTAAGATAAAGGAAGCGAATTCCAAAGAACTGATGTTGGAGGGAAAAAACTAGATAAATAAGAGTTTTTGGAGCACTAAGGAACAGCCACAGAAAAAGGATGAGACTTAATTGAATGACAAGTAACACGAGAATGAATTTTAGTAGATGGCGCAGAAGACGCTAACTCTTTTGTCCCCGTAGGCATTGTTTTTCTGTAAAAAAAAATGTCCCTGTAAGCAACTTTATAGAAAGCGAAAAGTACATACATTGACTGACAAAAAGCCTGACTCGCAACGTTGTGCTGCTACATCGACTGAGGGTTTGGTTAGGTCAGCATCAAGGTCAGGCTTAGGGTTAGGGTTACGGCAAGGTTTAAATATGGTTATAATTATGTAGTTTATCGTGTTTGTAAATAGATAAAAACAAAAATGAAATATAATATATAATAAATAAATAAATAAAAATAACAAAAATAAATATAAAAAATATATTTTTATAATAAAATGATAAATTTAAATATGTATTAATAAAAATAGAAATAAAATAAAAATTAAAATATATATATAAATTTGAAAAAAATAGTATTAAAAAAGTACAAAAATAATACATTACAATAACAAAAAAAACATGTCCCCGTAAACGCCGACTAGGACTATATATATATAAGGAGTATATAAGACCGTAAGGACTCCTCGGGGCACCTAAATAAAGTTATATATATATATATATATATATATATATATATATATATATATATATATATATATATATATATATATATATATATTTATATATATATATATACTTTAATTTCTACATGAGAAGGGTATAATTTACAGTAATTCGTGTGGTGGGACAAAATATAATTGAGATACAGAATCTAAAATATAACTTATTTCAGTGGTCTGAGCCCAAATTTAAAAAAATATCTAATTGAAATTGAAGATTATTAGTAGATAGTCATAGCGTTTTAGTAGATTTTAGTCAAAGTAAATTTTAAATTTATTTAAATTATTATTTGCATTTGGGCAACAATAAACAATAAACGAGGACATTGTCCATGTTTATTGTTTATTGTTGTCCATGTTTATTTGACAACACTATGTAAAGCAAAAGTGTCAAACTTTTCAAAAAATTATGTAAATAATTTAAGATAAAAAAAGAAAAGAAAGGAAAAAAAAATTTTAAAACAATAAATTTATTTGTCCACTGGACAAATGAATTTTATTTATTATATTTAAATGTTATTCATTATATTTATTGTTAGATTTAATTTTGTTTTTATGTATATATGCATATATATTTTTATTTCATTTTATTTTACCACAATCTGTTTATTTATGTATTTTAAGGATAGATTATTGACCTAAATTTTGGAAAGTTTGACATCTTTGCGTTACATTGTGTCGACAAATAAACGTGGGCACACATATTTGTTTTAAAAGATTTTTTTTTAATCTTAAACCAATACTACGAATGTTATTTATTATGTTATTAAACTATGTTTCAATTTATTTTATTTTATTTTTCCACGATTTGCTAATTTGTGTATTTTATTTGTTCTTCAACATGTAAACCGCTTGTTTAGAGCAAACAAAATGTTTTTTTAACATTACATATATGTCAACTAATTTGTTTTTTGGATTGAAATCATACAAAACTTACCGCGCCAAATTATAAACAACATTTAGTCAATTTATAAAAAATAAAATCTGCTTTATTAACGTTTTTATTTGTTGCGTGTTTTTTGTTATAAGTGGCAAAAACCATGGCGAATTTGAGTAAATTTACTTTACTTGATTATATCGTTTTTGGAGGTATGCTTCTTATTTCTTCAATTATTGGAATTTATTTTGGATGTGCAAAACAAAAAAGCAACGACAAAGACAATTTAGTAGCCGATCGAAATGTAAATTGGTTCCCATTATTTGTCTCATTTTTTGCTACTTATTTGTCGGCAATTGCAATAACAGGTATGTCATCGGAAGTGTTTACATATGGCATACAATATGTAAATATTTGCTTTTCGTATCCGTTAGTAATTCTGGTATGTGTTGTTATTATCCTACCCATAATGTACAATCTGAAGGTAGTCAGTGCAAATGAGGTATATTTTAAAAATAAACTTAATTCTTAATTTCTATCTAGTTTTAAGTTGAAAACTAATAAAAATACTTAATTTATGCATGTTTTAGATAACGCAAATATTTTATTAATTTATGCATGTTTTAGATTATTATGCATGTTTTAGATAACGCAAATATTTTATTACTTTAAGTACGAGGCAAAGCTAGAGGGAGTTTTCTTTTTCTTACTTTCTGCAGAGACAGTAGATTTATGTTTAATACATAAATTTTTAGCAAAATGCTGCATAATTTTTATTTTTATTTATATAGGATTGTTCATTTCAACCTAAAACCATTTTAAAACTATTAAAAAAATCTAAGCAGAATACAAATTTTTAAATGCTGAAAGCTTTATACCCTCTAGTGAAAGTACAAGATTAGTTATCAATGGTTACAAAACTTTTTTACAAAAACTGATTTAAAATATTTGATTACTTTATTACGATGACAACCATTTTATTAATACTTTTAAGAGTTTTATATTAGATGGCTTCACAAAAAATGTAAAAATTTTTTTTGACTCAGTCTGTCTGACCTAAAAGACAGTGTATAATTGAAAAGTCAAAAACTTAGAAAGGCAAACATTTTTTGGTTTTTGGTATTTAACTTTCATAAATGGTGCAAACTTAAATTTCAGTGCAAAATGAAATTTTTTTGTATCCATATTAGTGTCAAAAAAAAGTGTTTTAGAAAAACATATCGGAAAAATTGAACATTTAGATAAAAGCCGTATAAAACATTCTCTCATTGATTAAAAATGGCGATTATGTAAAGTTTACAAACTCCTCTATTTGAGAAGAAAAAGAGATCAAATTTACAAGTCATAAATTTTGAAAATTAAAGCAAGAATTTTTATTCATGTTTACAAACAGTAGATTTCTTTTTAATGTTATTTTATCCGCCTCCTTTACCCAAATAACATAGTTTATAGACTCTAATCATAGTTATTTTTTTTGAACGTATTTATTTATGAATTACTGTAAAACTTTGGGTGACTGATAGATTTTTGAACATTTATGCCAAAAAACTCTTTTTTATAATTTTTTTTTTTGATCTTTTTTCGCCGTTATACATTTCCTTTGTAGTATTTCATTAATTTTTTTTTCTTTTTTGGTCTATTTATTTGTTTTTTTTTAAGTACAAAATATTATCAATCTCACCCCTTAATTGCGATGATCTATTAATTTCTTATGGCTTATTAATTTAAACCTCTTCACAAGTGTTATTAATAGGTTTTTTTAGAAGTTTTACTAAATTAGGTAAAATTATCAATTTAGTAAACAAGTTTGGTTATCGAATATATTCACAAATTGGACAAAATGAAATGTTAATATGCAAAACGTAGCAATATAATATATTACAATATATATGTATTTAATATAAAAATCAATGTTTGAAATACTAGGTAGTATTGTTCTATCTAGCAATTATGATACACTTAGTGCATTTTATCAATATTTTTTATTTTATTCATTTCTATATATTTGAATTTTCATGCTATATTTTTCTATACAATGTTATATCCAAAGATATTGTTGGCTCAGCATAGGAACAGCCACAAATAGTGATTAAGACTAATCCAAAGTAGCGTCCGTTATTGACCGACATTTTTGCGTACAGAAAAACTACTCAAGCACTGAGTTAGCGGTCGCAGAATTTGAATCCCTATAGTACAGCAGTCAGGGTTTTAACTTTTCGTTAGGCGCTCTAACCAACTGAGCTATCCAGCTACGGTTTGCATTTCACATTTGCAAACTGTAGCTGATATCTATTATTTGTCTAAGGTGATTGAAGATACTGCAATATGTTTGAGAAAAGTACAGCAAAAACAATGTCTTCTGCTATTGGATATTAAACAGATTTTTCTTCAACTTTCTTTGATCAGACTCATTTAAATCAACATCTGTCTTCGATTATTTTCATTGGGAGGACCACTACAACTGACTTCAATTTCTTTTGGTTCAGACAAAAGTTCAACATCCTTTGAAGTTGATTTTGGTTTTTAGTCTTCAATTTGTTGATTCTTTTATTTTTTTCTGTTTTGATATTTATCTATCGTTAATTTCATCTACTGTGATTAATTTGCCTGGTGTGATTTTTTTGCCTCTTTTGCTCTTGGTTTCTCCTGCTGCATCATTGCCATAGTATTTCTTAAGAATATCTATTAAACCTTCATTGAATATTTTTCTTACGGTTTTGCCGCCATGGTTTTTGTTACATTTTCTTGATTCAATGAATATATGCCAGAAACTTTGAACCCGGCTGTTTAGTTCTCCGCTTTTAGAGTATTCTGCAACTTTTTCAAGAGTGTTGGGAAATTGTTTTTTTGAATTGAACCCTTAATTCTTGATTATTTTTGCCATGTTTGTAAAATCTTGTTCTATTTGACTTTCAACGACCTGAAAACAGAAGTATCAAGTGGATGCAGCACATGTGTGGCATTTGAGATGAAATATATATTTTTTTCTTTATTTACACTTTTGCCAATAAAAAAAAAATTTACAGTCGTAACTTATAAAAAAATAATTACATGACCGGGGCTAGAAGAAGACAAATTTAGTCTTATCATTAAGCCCCAAAAAATGCGTCATTACTAGACATAATATAGTTTGACAAAAAAATATAGTTTCAATTTATATATCTCTGATATATATCATAAAAGAAAATTTAAATATATCGCATATCGTTTAAAATTTATAGTTTTTCAAAAAATAAGATATAACAATTGCTTTGTAAAATAAAAGAAACAAAATTTATTAAAATAATAAAAGATAAAAATAACATTTAAGAATTGGTTTGAAAAATAAGAAGATATGATTTTATATAAAAACATTTTATTGGTAGAGCATTTTATAGTTTAACTTATTTAATTATATTTATAATACTATTTATTGCCGATTAAGTAAAATCAAATAAACAGTATAAAATAAAAGTAAAAGATTAATAAATAACGCAAAAATAAAAAATAAATGTTGTTTTGAATTGGTTTAGAGAATAATTAGTTTTCATTTCATTATTTAATATTATGTTCCACAACTTTGGTCCTCGGTTTACAATAGAGAATTTAGTAGCGGAATAATAAGTTTTGGATTGAATGTAGTTGTATTTTGAAAATCTAGTAGGGTATATGTGATTTATTTTTTCAAAAATTGAATAAAATAAGATTGGTAATATATTTTTATCAAGTTTGAACATGAAAATAAGAACTTGATAGAGGTTTAGTTTATATACATTTAGGATATTGAGTTCATTAAATAGTGTTTGTGTGTGTGAGAAGCGATCTACGTTTGAAATTATCCTTATAGCCTGTTTTTGTTTTCTAAGCAATTTTTTTATTTTCGTCGCGTTAGTGCTACACCAAGCAATGTTCGCATAACTTAAGTAGCAATGAATAAAAGAAAAGTAAATGTTTTTTAAACAAGATCGATGTAATAACTGCTTTGCTTTGTACATTATACCTAAATTTTTTGATATTTTATCTTCAACTACACCTATATGTTCCCTCCAGGTTACATTTTCGTCTAGAAACACGCCTAAAAACTTTATTGATTGCTCCCTCTTTATTAATTGATTGTCAATAAAAAGGTCCGGAAGTTCTAAGGGAATATCTGATTTTTTATGTAGGCGATGGAATAAAGTGTAATTTGTTTTAGTAATATTTAAAGATAACTTGTTTGATTTAAACCATTGGGTTAGTTTGTCTAGTTCTTTGTTTAATGTTTTGAATAATATATTGATATCTTTATTGGAATAAAACAAGCTGGTATCATCTGCAAATAAAATTGTATTTAAAATGTTAGAAAATTTATTTAAATCGTTTATATAAACAAGAAATAGAAGTGGCCCTAAAATTGATCCTTGAGGAACACCACATGTAATTGTCTCATAATTAGTTTTTCCTTCATCATAAACTATATACTGCTTCCTATTAGTCAAATAACTCTCGAACCAGGACAAGTTAGTATTTAATATACCATAACGTTTGAGTTTCGATAGAAGGATTTGATGATTGACTGTATCGAAAGCTTTACTTAAATCGATAAGAAGACCAAGGGTATACTTGCCTTCATCAAACGATTTAAATATGTCCTGAACAAGGTGAATAATTGCATGATCGGTGGAATGGCCAGATTTGAATCCAAATTGTTTATGGTAAAGAATATTATTTACATTTAAAAAAGAATAAAGTCTATTATACATAACTCGCTCTAATATTTTAGAAAAACAATTAAGAATTGAGATTGGACGATAATTTGCAACTTCAGAAGGATCGCCTGATTTTAAAATTGGAATGATTTTTGCAATTTTTAGGTTTTCTGGAAAAACACCATGTTTTAAAGATAAATTAAAAATATGTAATAATGGAATTGTGATGTATTTTATCGATTTAATAACGACATTACTACTTATAGAATCGAAACCTACACTTTTTTTGGGCTTTAACAAAGAGACTGGGTCTA
Source organism: Hydra vulgaris (assembly GCF_038396675.1). Taxonomy (NCBI): domain Eukaryota; kingdom Metazoa; phylum Cnidaria; class Hydrozoa; order Anthoathecata; family Hydridae; genus Hydra; species Hydra vulgaris. Next base: position 52,587,342 of record NC_088932.1, on the reverse strand, counting down.
ATAATTCATTTTCCGTAAGTTTAGGATTAGACATAACACTAATGTTGTTTGAGGTTACGTAACGCTTAAAGTGTATTTTAGAAGTTGCTATATTTGATGATAAAATAGGACCTATATTTAAAAAAAACTGATTAAGTGTTTCGGCCACTAAGGATTTATTTACAATACAATTGTTATTAACTTTAAGATTTTTCGGAAGTAAATTACCGTATAAACGTTTTTTACCGATTACCTCCTTTATAATTTGCCATGTTTTTTTCGAATCATTTTTGTGTTTAAATAATTGTTCCAAATAGTAATGTTTCTTTGAGCGTTTTAAAACTGATTCATATAGCCGTTTATAGGTTTTGTAATTAGTTTCATTTTTAAGAGTTTTTTTTAAAAAACTTGTAATATAAACCTTGTTTTTTTTTTGAGGATTTAAGAATGCCCCTCGTGATCCAGGGGTTTAAAAGTGTTTTTGTTTTGATAACTTTAGTAACTTCCGGGAATGCTTTATTTTAAAGATTAAGAAATTCAGTTAAAAAGATATCATATGCTTTATCGGCATTTAGATTTAGTTGTAGGGTGTCCCAGTTGACACCAGTAAGAAGTTTATGAAAATTTTTGATGGAAGCGTCGTTTACTAACCGTGTTGTAATTAATTTTTTTCTATCACTAAGAGCATCATAGTCGATGCATTTTTGCGATAGAATAAAAATAGGGAAGTGATCAGAAATGTCAGATTTAAATATACCTGTCCTTATTTTAATATTTACGAAATCATTTGTAATAATTTGATCTAAAGATGTTGCACTTTCTCTAGTAACTCGCGTTGGTTTATTGATTAGGGGAATATAACTATTTTGAAAAATTGTGTTAAAGAAGTTCCTAATGTTTTTATTTTATTCTAATATATTAAGATTAATATCACCAACAATATAAACCGATTTATTTAAAGATGATTTTTTTTTTTTAATTATACTTTTAATGTGATTTTCAAATCCCTTAATACTTCCTGAGGGCGGTCTATATAAAGCATGGATGAAGATATTTCTTGTTTTATTAATAATTTCATAATAAGTTTTATTAATAATTTCAACACATAAAGATTCATAATCATTAGTGGTTGAACTTAACTGTGGTATCAAGAAATATCGTCATCCATGCTTTATATAGACCGCCCTTAGGAAGTATTAAGGCATTTGAATTTTGAATAAAATTGAATTTTTTATGTATATACACAAACCTCCACCTTCCTTATTTGATGCTCTAACTTGATGAATTACTTTATAATTAGGTAATTGAAAATTGGAATTGTTTTCAATGCTTACATTGTTACACCATGTCTCACTGAGACAAATGACCTGAAATCTAATGTCAATTTTATGTAAAAATTGTTTCAATGACTCAAAATTTTTTTGAATACTTCTATTATTAATGTGAAGCATTGAAAACGAATTATCTTCCATTCCTTCATCAATGGTTTTTGAATTTGGGTTGAAGTATATCGGGCTAGTATTTTTAATTACTTGACTATCGTTAAAAAAATTATAATCGGGATCCGAATAGTTGTTTAAAATTATTGGCTTTTTCTGTGAATTAAAATTTATGTTTGCTAAAACAATATTATCAGCCATTTTAAATAAAAAATAAACCAATATAAATTTAACTAAAAAAAAAAATCATTTAACATGATTTTTTTTTTCTAAATTTTTTAACAATGAGCTTATCATATATAACAACAGAATATTTACCGTTTATCCTATGCGTTTTGCTTTCTTCAAGAAGTTTCTTTCTTATTATAGTAGTTTCTAGCGAAAAATGCTCGTTAATATAAATTCCAGAACCTTTTAGTTAGTTGTTGTTTTTTGAAACCTTTACTTTGTCTTTATAATTTAGTAACCTAATTACAATTGTTCAAGGCTTTTTAATATCGATAATACCAGTTCTGTGCGCTCTTTCTATGATAATATCTTTTACATTGAGGTTATTTTCAAGAAGGTTTATTATTTCTACTTCCGTATCATCCCAGTTTTCGTTATCATTTTCTTTGACTCCTTCGATTCGAAGATTGTTTCACCTTTGACGATCTTCTAGTTGTCAAAGTCTATTTTTTTCATTCTCCCCTATGGTTGCATTCGACCATATTATTTTTTCCACATCACTGACTTTTTTATCATTTATCAATTTTTTTTCCAAATCGCTGACTTTTTTATCATGCCAATCCTGATAGAACGTTGGACTTTCTTCAATGTCTATTGTATTTTTTCATACTTTATCATCTGCTTGTTTGTTTTTTTAAGATCGGTATTTCGGTTTTCGTTTTCCTTTTTTAAAACTTCACGAGAATTCAAATATGTAAAGCCGACATTATTTTTAGAGCATGCTCTGATGACATTCAGTGAAAAATGTGAAGCTAAATTATCTCCGATAACAAACTTTGTTCCTGAAAGAGATGCTGTTTTATGAATAAAAATTTCTGTGAAAATATTCTAGCGTCAAACCAACCAGACTTTGAATTGTCGAATTTACTTTCAGGTGGGCCACCACAAGTCCACTTTATGTAACAATTTGCTGCTTTATAAATAACCACGGGAGAAGGAAACTGACCAGCTCCTTTGGAATGCTGCATTTTTCTTTCTACGCATTTAAGGCCACGTTTACAAACTTTAGTTTTAGAGCCTGGGTTATTGCTCACATTAATCTTATCATAGTTGAATATTTGAGTATTAGAAATGTTTTGTAGTGCAATAATGGTTCATCAAAATTTTAACAAACAGAATTTTGATCAATTCAGCTCTTGCTAGTTTTACGTTGTCAGCGATTCGAGAAATCAGATTGTTGTGAACAATGAAAGATTTCATACAATCAGGGCCAGGCAAGGTGTTTTTATATTTTTGATCAACGACACCTGTTCTGTCTGGTCTTTCATTAGCAGACGTATATTCATACCATCATAAGGTATTTTTCCATCTGTCAGGATGCTAAGAACTTGTATAATTTTTTTTTCAGAATGGGGTTGTAATCTGGTCTGCACAACAGATTTTTTTATATGTCTTTTCTTACTCTTATTGTACAGAGTACCATATGGTATACCATATAACTTTGATGCCTTGAAGATTAACATTTATTTGTTTAGATATCCAATAAGATATTTTGCATGTTTTCTGCTGGATACGATGCGTATGGTCAATTACCTGGTTTACGTTTATAAACTCTTGTATTAATGGCAATTGTTCCTGTGTATTTGCAAATATTTGATGTCTTTTTTAACTAGAAATAATTGTTTAAAACATTAAAACATCACAATAGGATTGAAATATCAATTATTGAAAGTTATTTTTAATGGTGAAAACAAAATTGTTTTGATTTTTGTACAAATGTGATTGGAGTTAAACAAAAACGAGTGGTATATCCTAGTGCTATTATAACTGGAATATACAACTTGAACATCTAAATATGGATTTTAATAAAGCAGCTTATCCCAAAAAATTAAAATCGTAAGATTCATTTTTTTTGTTGTTTAAGTCAGGTTAATCCCAACACATTTGCACGAGTTAGAATTACTTCTCAATCATTACAGTTTCAAAAATATATGCAGAATATGTTGTTTATTTTGCAATTATAGAACTATCAGGACTTTTGTAACTAATAGGCAAAATTATCAAAGTCACCTCCATTATTAAAGTCACTTTTACATGTAAGAACGACTTTTACGGTTAGAACAACTATGAAAATTTTTTCCTCAAGAACTCGCTAGAAAGTGTCTTTTTTTCAACGTACAAAAGGAAACCCATCTCAGGGCAAGTTTTGCGACATCTGTTAGGAAGGAAGCGTGAACTTCCAATTAAATACTCATCCGCGGTGCTCTGTGATAAGACCGTAAGGACTTCTTAGGGCACCTAAATAAAATTAAAAAAAAAGGAAAAAAAGAAATGGTAGTTGCAAGAAGAAGGCATCAATTAGCCTTACCACCGAGCCTCATTACAATCGTATTTTACAAGTCCGTAAAATATTAAAAAAATCTTTACAAAACGTCAAGTATAAGAAGAAACAAAAAAGTACTAAAAAAATTAAAAGTAAACCTAGTTAAGAAAGATATAAAATGTATAAATATATATATGTGTATATACATTCACACATACGCCCATGACACATACACACATACATACGTATACATATTGCCTCGTATTGTCGTTTTTGTAATAAAATGAATAAAATTCCATCCACAACAACATAAAATATATAGAAGTGTCAAAAATAAAATAAATACAAGATAATTTACAAAAAGATACTGCATGTTTAGATTAAATAAAACTAAAAAATAAAACTTTTTAAACTTTAAGACTAAATATTCAAAAGTAAACATTTTTAAAGAAGTTTGATAAAGACATTGATATTCTTAATAATTATAGTTGATTTTATTTTTAGTTTTTTGGTAGTTAATATGTTAAAGTTGTTTAAGTTAATGTATCATTATAAATTTATTTTGATAACTTCTGAAAAAGACTGGCAATATTTAGAACATTAAAATCCATATTTACTTAATGGTATTTTAAATTAGCTTTGAATTGCGGAAGTGTTTGCTTTTTATTATGAACAATCTGTTTAAAACTTTTCCATAAAAAAAGGTCCCCGATACTGAATAGAATAAGAACATAACTTTAGATTAAATTTTGGAGTTACGAAATTGTTTTCAGAAAATCTGATGGGACTATTTTACTAAAATATTGATTAAATGTTGTTGGAGATAGTTCGTGTTTTATTTTATGCATGAATTGTAAGACTAAATATACATTAATTTTGTACACGTTTAATGATCCAAGCTTACTAATAAGTGGCTCGCAATGCGCATTTCTTGTTGCTCCAAATACAATTCTGCAAGCATGTTTTTATTTTGAATAAATTTTTTTCAACTTTGTATAATTTATGCTTGTCTATACAATATTTCCGTAAGTTAAATAACTATGTATAAAAGAAAAATATAAACTTTTTAAAGACCTAATGTTTAAGATTGGTTTTGCTTTATACATTATTTCAATATTTTTTGAAAGTTTTCTTTCCAGAGAGCTTATATGAGTCTTCCACGATAAATTTTCATCTAAAATAACACCTAAGAAGTTTACAGATGTTTGTCTAGTAATATTTATTTTATTTATTTTCAGATCAGGTAATTTTAGGGGAAGATTATCTGTTTTATTTTGTTTATGAAATAGTATATACTTAGTTTTTGTTACGTTAAGCAATAATTTATTACATGTAAACCATTCGTTTACTTTGTTTAACTCTTCATTAACCACTGTAAAATAGCAACCAGACAATCTCTAATGGACTTATTATAAAAGGACAAAAATAGACTTCGACAAAGCACTAATTGCAACAATTTTAATTACAACTATCAAAAATGAATTGTCTATAAAAAATGTTTGTCTTTCAAGACAATCATTTTAAAAACGGACACTAAATGAACAATCTCGATTTTTTAATGAGGTATAGAAGATCTATTTAATATATAATTTGGACTTATAACGAGTAATTAAATTTTCACTGCAGCATCGTTTCAAAAACTGAAAACGAGCACAAAATTAAAAATACAATTTTTCTAACAGAAGTTCATTTTTTAATTTTTTGTCCAGCGTGTGCTGTTGATTAAAAAGTTAATGTTTATTTAAAAACCTCAAAATGGACTATTTTGTGCTCAATTGAAGTTCATTAATTACTCAGTTCAGTTGTTTTTCAATTCTCAGTGAATGTGCGTGAAAATTTATTTTTAAAATGCCCTCTACAGTTTGGGATTACTTCAAAAAAGTTGAAGGTAAGTTTATCATTTAAAAAATTTTCCTTAGTCACTAAAATCTTTATCACCTTCAATAAAATTATTATAAAAATATGAGATCAAGGAGTTGTCCTTTATAAAATGTGGATTAGTAAGTAGAAGATTCCAATAGGTGTTAAAATTTATTTAGGTTTGTGAATAAAACAATAGTGAAAAAGAAAAATGTTTTTTACTTTCATTTTATTGATGAATATGTACGCAAGTTTTAAACAATAATTAATCATGGGCAATGATCGTCATTTGGAGTTTTGATGTCATTTTAATATTTTTTTAATATTATAAATTTGCTACATAACAATCTTCAAATAATACGGTAATGAAAGTTTTCTGGTTTTATGAAATCAAGTAAATTTAGACAAAATCATAGACACCAAATAGACAAAAAATTATGCTTTGTAGACTTATGAAGTGAAAATTATTTTTTAACTGAGCAATCTTAGGACACCATCAAAAATTTGATAGACACAACAAGGACAAAAAATTAAACATTTGTTGTGTCCATTACAACATACAGAATTGTCTGTCTGTGTTGTAAGTCTATCCATAGACTAGTCTGGTTACTACTGTAAAAAGCGTTTTAATATCCCTTTGTGAATAAAACAGGTTAGAGGCATCCGCAAATAAAAAAAAATTTAATAAGTTTGATGTAAAAGATAAATCATTTATATAAAGTGAAAATAAAAGCGGTCCTAAAATCGAGCCTTGAGGAACTCCGCATGTCAGTATATTTTTAGACGTTTTACCTGTTTCATATCGTATAAACTGTTTTCTGCTAGATAAATATTGTTTAAACTAGAGTAAGTTATTGTTTTTTATTTCAAAATATTCGAGTTTTTCAAGAAGAATGACATGGTTGACGGTGTCAAAGACTTTAGACAGATCAATAAAAACTCCTTATGTCAAACAATCATGATTGAAGGCATTTGTTACATGAGTTACTAGCTCGGTCAAAGCGCGATCGGTTAAGTGATTTTTTTAAAGACCGAATTGCTTGTTGAACAAAATGTTGTTTACCGTTAAGTAGCTGTTAAGCCAATTACACATTATGCGTTCGAGTAATTTAGAAAAGCATGGCAGAAGGGATATTGGTCTGTACTTTGAAGCATTTGTGCCATCACCAGATTTGAAAATCTTGTTGTTTTTAAGACTATCTAGAGCAGATCGCAACTCATAAATATCTAGTTTAGATTCATCCAGTACTTTATCATAGGTTTTTAAATATATAAATATATAATAAAGAACTTGATGGAATTTTTTCAGCTAAGTCAGGCCCAATATTAAGAAAGAAGCTGTTCAAAGTTTTTGCAGTTATTGTTTTATCGTATATAAATTTCCATCTACTAAAATTTTTTTTGGCAGATTATTTTTCCATAATTTGTTGAATTGCCAATAATTTCTTTAATTACCTTCCACGTCTTAATAGAGTTTCCGTAAGTTTTTTCTAATAATTTTGAGTAATAAAGTTTTTTTAGTTTTTTTTTAGTTTTTTCAAATATATTTTTATAATATTTATAGTTTGTTTCATTTTTATAAGTTTTAGTTTTTGAGAATTTTTTATACAACTTTTTTTTTTCTTCGAGGATTTTAGAAGGCCCTTAGAAATCCAAGGACATAGGAGTGACTTGGTATTTATAACAATTTTTTTCTCAGGAAACGCATATTCATACTGATTACAAAAATGATGAAGAAATAGTTCGTAGGCATTGTTTGCTTTACTTGATTTCAGTATAAGGTCCCAATCAATCTTATATTTTAAAAGGTTTTGGAATTGTTGTAAGGAGTTTTCATTGATCTGCTTCTATAATAGTTTTTGAATGCTTATTGTTAATTGTAATATTTTTAGTAATTAGAAAAGTAGCAAAATGATCTGATGAGTGAGGCTTAATTATACCAGTATTAATAGGGTTTTTATAAAAATTGTTTGTGATTATATTATCTAGTAATGTAGAAGTTTTTAGTTATTCTGGTTGACTTATTTATTGTTGGAATAACATTATGTTGAAGAAGAGTATCTATAAACTATTTAATGTTATTTAAAGCATGTCTCATCAAGTTGATGTCCCCGACTATGTATGCATCCTTTCGTTCTTTATTGACTTTGGTTAAAAATGTATTTAAAAGAATTACATTTTTCAATTTTAAGTTTTGACTTGACTTACCGTGAATTTTTAATTGACTTTATTTTTAGACTTAGGTTATGACATTTTTTGAAAATACTCGAATATTTTACTTTAGAACTTGTATTAAACATACTCATTGATTTACTTGCATTCAACTTTCAGATCATTTTCATTATTATTTCATCATTTAACTTCATAAACAATTTTTCGTAAATGTTGCCAAAAAGGCAGACTAATGCATCATAGCAAATGTGTATGATCGCAAACATGTATCAAACGTGTAATCCAAACTTTTATGAATCGATGTATCCCATTGGGCACAGTACGTTTTTAAAACGTTCTTTGGACGTTTTTATTAGGTTTAAACCTTATAAAAACGTCTAAAAAACGTTTTAAAAACGTACCGTGCCCACTGGGATAAAGCAACACACAATATTTCATATTCAGATCTAGATAGTCAAGACATATGACAATTGCAGATCAACTCATGACAGTCTCCGACCACCATAAGGCAATATGTGTCACTATTAAAATAAACGCTATAGACGTTGGAAAATATTTGAATTTTTTACAACAAAAGCATATATTAAATTTTACCGGACAAAATTGTTTTTAATATACTTTTTATTACCTTATTAAAACGTTATAAATCGATATAAATTATTATTTTAAAGTAAACTGGATTTGTTAGAAAAATAGATATAAACATAGAAAGACAAAGATATGTACTCTCAATTTTGTTGTATATTATCCAGTCAGAAATATTTGCTGTATACATCCGGAATAACCAAGAAATTAAAAGAATCACCATCAACAACCAAGAAAAAAATTGTCAGTTATACACAGATGACACAATATTTTACCTACTGAGAAATCCATAAAAGCTGGCAAAGCCCTAAATTTGTATATAAAAAAACAAAAACATTAAACTGAACGAAGAAAAATACTAAGAACTTAGTTATGAAAATAGAAATCCTTATTTAAAAAAAATAAATATTTTGGTTTCGAGTCTCTATATTAACCATCATGGAGCATCATGAATGCTGGAAACCTTTTAGTTTCACTATGAACCATCAAACGCTTTTAAGCAATTTACACGCAACCGTATTCAGCAGACGTAGCGCAGTGGTTAGAGCATTTGCCTCTGCAACTAGAGGTGATTTAACGCCACCTCTATGCAAGTTTTATAACATCGATAAGGAACAAAGCGTTAATTTCCTTTCAAATGCTCTTCCCTGGTGCTAAATAATAAAAAAAATTACGGCACCTAGCATTTACATTAACATTACCATTGGAAAAAGGAATAGAACATAAAATCAAAAGGTTTTAATGGAATAATAGCACGTTAAAAACAACAAAACAAACAAGTAATATACAACCACGAAAGAAATGAACCATTTATTTTGTTTTATTAAAAAAAAACCCAGCAATAACAACAAAGCAGACAAAAAAAGAAGCAAAAAACAATAACATCTCCGCACAAAATGTATAAAAAAACTTCATAAAGTACGCATTCGTTCTAATTTTAAAAGTCTATCCTATTAATCCAACTCTTAAAAAACACTTTTAAATCTTTTATTTTTGCCATAGTACCACTTGTCAATTTTTTTTATATTTGAAAAATTCTATTAAACGAGCTATTTTAAAAATTATATTGTTACAGAATGAGGTAGTTTCACGAAAAGTGTGAGTATGCAAGTGTGCGTATGCTAGAGTGTGTATGCTAGCGTGTGTATGCTAGTGTGTGTATGCTAGTGTGTGTATGCTAGTGTGTGTATGCTAGTGTGTGTATGCCAGAGCACTTTTAGAAAAAATTAAATACCAACCAAAAAATTTTTGTTACAAGAACTCAAAATATCGATATAAATATCGAAACTAACAAAAAAATAGAAATCTTTTTTTTTATTGAACCCACACCTATCGAACTAGATAATAAAATATATTACGAGTATAACAGACTTTTTTCCGCTTTATCTTTAATTTTTGATACGAATATATATATATATATATATATATATATATATATATATATATATATATATATATATATATATATATATATATATGTATATATGTATATATAAATATATATATATATTAACAAAATTTAAAATCAAAAATTAAAAAAGGAATAAACGAGAAATAATTCCAAAATTAACACGTTGGTAATGAATGTTATGCCTACGCAACTTGCAACATTGTTCCATTGTTTCACCAACGTATCTGATAGCTGATTATAAGTTTTTACTCCTTAATTAAACTGCTGTTTCACTCCACTGATATTTTCTGAAGCCAAATTGGATTTTATTAAATATCACATTTTTTTTTAAATAAGTAAATAAGCACACATAAGTCTAGTACTTTTTCGCAAATTGCTTACATATTTAGTAATCTTGGGTAACTTGGGTGATATCACTTTTTGTATTGCAATACAGAAAGTGACGTCACCCAAGTTACCCAAAATATTAAATATGTATCAGCTAAAAATGTATCTACTAAATATGTAAGTGAAGCATGCGTGAAAATATTAGTTGAAAATATTTCAAAAGATTTACCAAGTCATTAGTTTAAACTTACTGAATATAAAGAATAAATTTTTAGAAAATTTTTTTTACCTAAAACTTGGAAAAGATCTATATTAAATCCAATATTGGGTTTATAGTAGATGTTTTGTTTACCGCCAACTCAGAGCATAAGTTGTACTTTGGTACGCTTAGTGTTGGTCAATAACGGACGCTACTTTGGATTAGTCTTTACAACTATTTGTTTTCCTATATAGGCTTTTCCTAGGCTAAGACAACAATACCATCGGATATAGAGCATTGAATAGGAAAATATAGCATGAAAGTTAAGTTAAAAAATATAAAATAAAAATTTACTATTTTGTCAGCTTGATTTTCAGAAATTTCACTCAATTTATTTATTTCCTTAAGGGAATAATCATGTTAATCATGTTAATTGTACATCACATCATGTTAATTAAAATGATGTGATGTTTTGAAATGATTAACAACCACTTAATTGTTCAACTTTGTTATTGATTTTTCAATATCTCGAATATTCTGAACAAGAAAAATATTGCATATATAAGCTATGGTTTCGTCGTTTGAATCATCAAATACGATATACTCTCATATACCAAATTTAGCCTTGTAGTTAATTGCAGTGAAAGCATTTAATGACTTTCACAATGCAACATTATTACCTTTAAAGATATCAATTACGTTGCATAATACTCAGATTTCAATTTTCTTAGTAGATTTTGATACTTCTCCAATTTTGATAAATTCTCCAATATTTTAATCCTTTTTCTTTGTTTAAAAAAAAGTTTTGTAATTTTCTTAAATCTTGATTTGATTTTTTATTTGCTGATACTAAATTTTGAGTATTTATCTATTTATTGTAGATATCACTTCTGCTATTCTTATGGTTTTTGTTCTAACTTCTATTTTTATGGTTTCTTAATACTATTCATAAATTTTTCATCAATATTTAGTTTGCTAAATGCATCCTCTTTTTTGACAAGGTTGCTTTACAAATGTATGAGAATACCTTAAAGTTATTAGAAACGACAAAAAAATACATAAAATGCTTACTTGCTAATTATAAAAATATTTAAAACAGTTTCTTAATAACATTTTTTAAACAGTTGTTCTTATGAAATAATATATAGGTATATTAAGGGTACCTTATCATAACTACATAAGAACTTTCAGTTCCTGAAATCAGTTCGTTGACTTTCAAAAGCTGCAAAGTACCTTCATCAAGTTCTTGCACATTTTTGTTATACGGTTTTCTAATGCTGGTGATGTACGGATTGGAAGTGTACAGAAGAATACGAAATACATCTTCATTTGTAACTAATCGAGAATATTTTCTGGGTTGATGAAGGCAAAATTTTTTATAATCCTTATTACGGGATTCTTGCGCGTCTTCTGAAAGTTGACCGATAGGAAGTACTGCAAAATGCTTTATGATATTTTCTACGTGAAGTAAGATTTTGTGTACTGAAGATGCCATATAGTACCATCCATAATTAATCACATAGATTTGGGCAGTTTCTACAGCATAACTACCAAAATTTTCAGCATTTATCAGAACACATGAGGAGAGACCTCGCAAATACATGTAAAATTGCTTAAACAAATTTTCATCCACTCCAATGATTTCAGCAGAGCAGCTTGCATTGTAAAAAAATCTTCTAGCAGTATTACCATCATTGGTATTACCGCTTACTTAGCTTGGTTTATCAATGATCAACCCTGGCTCACGAAAACGTTTCTGCGCCAAAACCTTCTTCTCTTGCTTTAGCCGATTCTTTTCTTCACTTGTGGCTGACAACGTTTGTGGCTGCCCGTGTTTGAAAAGAAAGGTTGTAAGAAACATATAATATTATTTCCATACAACAAATCCAGGCATGTAATGTAGACAATCCGTATTGATGCAAATTTTCATTTTCAGGCCCAGAAGCCACATTGGTCAAATCGTTCATTTGCCGTGGAGTAGCTCCACATATTGTACATGTAGACCCAGAAGGCGTATCCGTTAATGCCTGAGCCACTTTTCCATCTATCATTGTTAGAAAAAAAAGTTCATGTTTTACTTGTACACTTTTACCATTTTTATTAATTATAGACGGCCACAAAGAGAAAAAGCTCTTTATTTCATCTATAATGGCTTTAGTCTCTTTGCAAAATTCTTACTCATGTAAAAATATTGTGCTTTTGTTAAATCTAAATCAATATACACGCTGAGTGCTTCTTCATCCGTTTGCATATTTTTCTAGCTTGCGTTTTCCATAAAACTCGATATTAAGTTTTTTTTGCTTTATCAGCATTCCTTAATGATTCCATAAGTTTTTCTTCTGCTTCTTCTCCTATTGAACGCAACGCCTAAAGATATGTATTAAAGATGTGCTCGAATCCATATTCTTTTAGTAACATAGAATTATTTCTTTTTTTGCTGGATTCTGACGAATCTCCATAAGACACGCACGGTCTTCCGCGTTTTCCAAAAGAAGTAGATGGCGTGGAGTCGGTAATTGCCTCTTCTGAGATAGGTAAAGATCGCAATATTCAGAATTCAACCGATCACTGTTCTTAGATAAAAAAAAAAGCTTCCTTTTTCCGTGATGCCTGTATCCATCGTTTATTAAACAACGGAATAATGTGCCTTTGAATATCACTAATAATGAAACACAATTTGTCCTCAGAAAGTCGATAATTTTCTTTTAAAATTATTGACAGTGCCTCAACTGTTCTTCTTCCATCAATATAGGAAAGCAATAATTTACATTTCGAACACTTGAAAGTTGTCATTTTAACAAGTCTTGAAAGTAACGTTCATATTATTCAATATTCAAACGTGTCGGTTTAATTTCCACTGTAAACTTTTTTTATTGATTTAAATATTTTAACTCTTTATATATTGGCAGTGTACATTCACCACAAAATCAGTGCAAAAATACAAGAATGCCATGGTATTAATTAAAAATTAACAATAAATTGAAAAACATATACCAAGCTATTGTTATAAATGAACAAAATGAAACCACGATAAAAACGGTTTTCTGTTTTTTTTTACTTTTATCACTTTTTTCCCGATAATTTCAGAAACCGCACGTATCCGCAGCTGATTTTAATAAATCAATTTTATAGAAACCTATGCTACAAATCAAATATAAAAAAACGCGTGGGTAAGCGTGGGTGACTGTCCAAATTATCGGTGAACTTTAGTGAACTTTTTTTGTTCTAAAATCTCCATAACATGATGCTTTCAAAAATGTATAACACTTTATACTTATTTCTAAAAGATTTTATAGAAAATAACTTTTAAAAAGATGAAGCAAATGAGTTTTAATTGAAGATTTACAAAAATATGAAACAGGTGGGCTTCAAAAATTATCTTTTTACATAAAATATGCTGATATCTCTACATAATAATAAAGATTAACTATTAAACTATTAAAAAAAATTAAAATATAATTTCTGCAATAAAATTGAAGTTTGTGCGTCGTCAACAACCAATAAACAACGTTGGCCCAACGTTGCATTTTAAGTCGGCATATTTTGCGTAATATTTTACGTTGATTCATTTTACATTGATGTATTTTACGTTGGTAAAACGTTGTATTTTAAGTTAATTCAACATTATATTTTACGTTTGCACAACGTTAAATTTAACATTTATTGTAATTAAATTTATTTGTTTTAATTTTAGTATGTATACGAAATAAATGTTATATACTAATACGCATGTATAATATTGTACATACGTACATATACATTTTTTTTTTAAATTACAAAACAATCAATATTTACATTTTCTGTATACTATTTCTGCATAAAAAAAAAAAAAAACCTCATTCCATCCGTTTGAATTTATATTTCCGTTATTATAATGATATAATGCGTTTATAATACTAAATATATCACATAATTTTAACATTGCTTTGTCCGTATTTATTTAACAATATCTATATTTATACTTTTATAATTATTTCTTGACTTTATTTTATTTTTTTCATTAAGTTTATTTTTTGTTTTTTGTATTTTATATTTTTGTAATTTTTGTTTTTTATTTTTGAGCTGTTGTGCGGAAAGAAAACGAGAATGTAGATAAGGTTCCAGAAGAAGATGTTTAAGATTAGTCAAGAGTTTATTGTAAAAAAAGTTTTTATTGGAGAAAATAAAATTAAAAAAAAAACAATAGGACATTCACGCAAACACCACGTTACGAACGCTACAGAAAACATTCAAATGATAAAACTATTTATCATAAAATAAGGGCTGGCAGTGATTGTCTAATCATAAATAACAAAATTTTTTTGTAAAAAAAATATATGTTTGCAGGGAACAGGAAAACTTTACTAAATCTTTAGATCTTACTATGAGCCAGTGTATTAGTTCAGCTCAGATGCTTAGTTTCAGATTCCCATTCTCTATTTGACAAAAAACGTTTTTGATACAAAAAAATTGACTGAAAATGTCCGCAGTGTTTCTATGGACATAATAATTATATTTTAAAGTAATAATATTCCTGATGTTCCTAATTATTACCCTGATCACTGCCATTGGGTCAATTTTCGAATTTTTAAACATATGGTGGCATCTGCTGTTCCATATTTCACTCATAATGGTATTAGTGACTGTCAACAGCATTTACGATATAGGATTTTTCTCCGATAAATTTGCAGTTTCAATCGGGAAAGCGGAATAGTATCGAAAATTAATTGATCGAAAAAATGATTAATATTGAAAAATAACTATTTTTTTTTTTTTTTTTTTGTTTTTTTTATTACAATCTGAATAAAACTCGTGTTACATGTTAAAATAAATCGTTAAAACATATTATATAAATACTAAAATATATATATATATTTTTTTAATATAAAGAACGCGGAGACTCGCAGAAGACTACTAGGTCTTGTCATCGAGAACCGCTAGAACGTTAAACACAATAAAATAAAGTTACAAGATAAAAACTCTTGACTTGACAAAAATATAAATATCGTTAGTGGTCAAATATATTCAAAACTAAAATATAAAGCTATCTTATGAAGCCATCAAAACCAAGCATTCAAAAATAAAGAAATATGTCATCAATTTTAAAAATTATTTCTTTTAGTTTTTTTTTAAATACTGGATAACTCCATTCATGAGTAAAATCAAAATTTTTTAAGACTATTTTGTTCCATAAAAATGCTCAACGGAATGGAATGCAAGATTTGCCGATATTTGTTTTACATTTTGGTTGTCGTAGTATATATTTGTTTTTTTCTTTACATGAATATAAATCACTAAAAGAAACTGGACATAAATTAATTTTACATTTAAACATAAAACAAAGAACATTGAAAATATTAACCTCATAAATATTAAGAATGATCATGTTAAATAAAAGAGGCTTTGCATGAGTAAAACGATCTTTTAAATTTATAGGACGTGCTACATGCTTCTGTTGACAATGGAGAAGTTTTAACTTACTTTTGTGGGTACTCCCCCACGCGACATTGCCATAACTAATATGACAGTGTTTCAAAGAGTAATATAACTTAATTAAAGTATGTCTCATTAAAATACTTCTTGAGTTATAAAGAATTCCAATACTTTTGGATATTTTATGGCATAAGTTATCGATATGGTACTTCCACGAAAGATTTTCATCTATAATGATACCTAAAAAATTTGTGTACGTGATTCTTTTTATAGGAATGTTATCAAGAATAAGCACAGGCATTTTGCATGGTAGAATATGCTTTTTTGAGACTGGATGAAAGAGAATATATTTGGTTTTTTCAATGTTTAGCGAAAGTTTATTTGATTTGAACCAGTCTTAAATTTTTTTCAGTTCAATATTCATATCATGAAACAAATGATTGATGTTTTTGTTGGATAGAAAAAGATTGGTATCATCCGCAAACATTATTGTCATTAAGTTAGAGGCTCTATATAGATCATTTATATAAATAAGAAATAATAGTGGTCCAAGTATGGAACCCTGTGGAACTCCACAGGCTATTTCTAAAACATTTGAAGGGGTAGATTTATCAATGTAAACCAATTGTTTACGATTTTTTAAGTAGTTTTTTAATAATGTCAAGACTTCACCGGTGATACCATATTGTTTCAGTTTTTTTATGAGAATGTCGTGATTGATGTTATCAAAGGCTTTAGATAAGTCTATAAAAACGCCTAAAGTAAACTGTGATTTTTCAAAGGAATTTGTAATGCATCGAGTGAGTTGAATTACTGCGTGTTCAGTTGAGTTATTCTTTTTAAAACCATAGTGATTGTTATAAAGTATATTATTAACAGAGAGATGATTAAATATTTTGTTAAATGAAATTCTTTCAAATATTTTAGAAAAAACAGAAAGAACTGAGATTGGACAATAATTATTTACATTTTTTAGTTTATCTCCTTTGAATATAGGAGTAACTTTAGCTACTTTCAGTTGTTCAGGAAAAATTCCCTGATTTATTGAACATTTAAAAACCTTAAATAAAATATCTTTTATGTTGTTATATGAACTAATGACTATGTTTCCACTGATGTCGTCTGGACCTACTGCTTTATTAGATTTTAGCATTTTAAAGGCACTTTCAAATTCTGAAAATGATACTTCAAAAGCATTTAAATTTGTTTTAAGTGGAAAAACACAATTAATTATAGGATTTAGCATGTCTGGAATGTTTTTAGATAAATTTGGGCCAACAGATACTAAAAATTTATTTAACTCACTAGCTATTTCTTTTGGGTCATCAACATTATTACCATTAATTTTTAAACTTTTAGGCAAAGAACACGATTTTAATTTGCGATTACCTGTAATTTCTGCTAAAATTTGCAACGTGCGTTTTGAATTAAACTTATGCTTTTCTAACATATTTAAATAATAATTTTTTTTTGCAGCTTTTTTTTGACTTTCGAATTGTTTAGCGTATTTTTTGCATAAAATTTTGCTTTCATCTGTTTTTGTTTTTAAGTATTTTACATACAGTTTTTGTTTTATTTTAGAAGACTTCCTTATGTCCTTATTTATCCACGGTGACTTTAAACTTTTATTAGATTTACATATTTCTTTTTTTGGAAAATTTGCGTCGTAGATATCAAAAAAGGTTTTGTAGAATGTGTCATAGACTATGTTTGCGTCACTTTTAAAGTCGATATTTGTCCATCTAATTAAGGATAACTGTTCATTAAATGATTTCAAACTTGTTTCATTAAAAAAACGTTTGGTAAAAATTTGTTTTTGTTGTGGTAGTAATTTAGGGACAATATTTATTGAGAAGAAAATCGGGAAATGGTCAGAAATGTCATTTTTTATAATACCAATTTTAAGAAATTTATTGAAAATATCAGTAGTTATAATGTTATCAATTATAGAAGCTGACGTAGCTGTCACTCTTGTTGGTCTGCTAATTAATGGAACCGCACCGTTTTGAAATAAATTATCAAAAAATTTTTTTATGTTGTTATTAGTGTGATATTCAAAACAGTTTAAATTTACGTCACCTATTAAATAGTGAAACTTTTTTTCCTTTAAACCTTTTTTTAAAATGTCGTTACACAAAAATGATGCGAAGCTTTCGGTTTTACCAGATATCGGGCGATAACAGCAACTTAAATGTATATTTTTAGAATTACCGGTTTTAATTTCTATTGTTAAAACCTCAATAATGTCGTCAGAGATACTCGTATCAGGCCTAATAATGAAACACATGTTTTCTTTTATATAAATAAGTACACCACCGCCGCGTTTTTTTGCTTTTCGCGCGAGCGGGATCATGTTAAAACCTGTAAGACAGAGATTAGAGTTGAGTTTAACATCAACAGAATCGCACCACGTTTCAGTTAAACAAATTAAGTTAAAAATATTTAAATTTTCTTCTATAAAAATAAATAAATTTTCAGTTTTTTTTCAAACTCCTAATATTAATATGAACAACATTAAAACGATCCCGCTCTAGAAATTCTTTTATTTCTTTGTTGTAAAAATACAAGCATTTAGTTTGCAGTGCAACTGATTCATGAAAATAATTTAAATCTGGATCTGACTCAATATCAATGACTAATTCATTTGTTTGAAATAAATTACATGACATTTAGTCAAATTTTTTGTGGTAATTTGAATCCATTTATATTTTTATAGCAATTGAACAAAAGAATTTCGTTTTAAAATTTAAAAATCACGAGTAGTATGTTTATTATAGATTACTTTGGCAAATTTACCTTTTGCTTTTAACTCGTTTGCTTCTTTAAATAATCTTTTTCTTATTTCAATCGTTCGTTCACTGTAATCTTCGTTTACATATAACTTTTCGTTCCATAGCTTTCGTTTAATAAAGTTGTCCAACACTGCCGATTTATCTTTAAAATTTAAAAACTTTGTTACGATTGTTCTGTTAATCTTTTTTCCATCAGAAACTTTTCTTCCCGTTCGATGTGCTCTTTCGATTTCAACATTTTTTTCAAATCCAAGTTTTGATTTTAAAAAGTCCTGAATTTTTTTTTCACTTACTTCCCATGTCTCATTTTCATCTTCTACAATTCCTGAAAATCTTAGATTACTCCGCCTACTTCGATCTTCTAATTCCGCAATTTTGTCTTTAATCTCATTATTGTTTTCATTTTC
This sequence comes from Hydra vulgaris, assembly GCF_038396675.1. Classification (NCBI taxonomy): domain Eukaryota; kingdom Metazoa; phylum Cnidaria; class Hydrozoa; order Anthoathecata; family Hydridae; genus Hydra; species Hydra vulgaris. The sequence goes on along the minus strand of NC_088932.1, from coordinate 52,568,268 downwards.
AAATCTTGTGGTTGAGTTAATATTTGCGACTGTGCTTGTTTTTGCATTTTTTTGCTCGGTGAGTTTGATGTTTACTGCTTCATATTTCTCACTTACAAATTTAACAGATTTCTTTAACTCGTATACTTCTTTTTTTAAATATGTATTTTCTTCCTGCAAATTCACTAATTTGCTTTCTAATTTTTCAAACTTTTCGTCAAAAATTTTTAATAATGTGTTTTCATGTATCTCTAATAAATCTTTAATTTGCACTACAGTATATTTCGCCATTTTTAATTTTTTCCACAATTACAAAACACGTCTTATCACGTTCACTTCTCGCCACGCAAAAAAAGACCTTCACTTCTCGCCACACAAAAAAACTGACCGAAACCCATTTTAATGATTAAGATCGAAAATGTGATTTTCAGATTAATATCGAAAAGTTTTTATATTGAAATTCACAAATGCGGAACAATATCGAAAACAATAAAAACGGAATAAGATCGAAACCTTATTTTAATGACTAACATCGAAAAAGTGATTTTCAGATTAATATCGAAAAGTTTTTGTATCGAAATTCACAAATGCGGAACAATATCGAAAACAACAAAAACGGAATAAGATCGAAAACTCATTTTAATGATTAACATCAAAAGTGTGATTTTCTGATCACACTTTTTTTTTTTTTGTATGAAAAACTATTACTAGGAAAAAATCTAAAGAAACTTTTAATACTAAGTCACTTTTCAATAAGAAACTTATTTATGAGTTCGATGAATATTTTCTAGCTTTTCACCTAAATATCGCATTAACTTTACACGAAGTTAGTTATCTACAACGGAGAATAGCAGTTTAATTGAACAGTTTAATTTGCACGCACAATAAACAGTTAATTTGCACGTGCAATGAAATTCAATTCAATTTTAAAGTTGAAATTTAAAAAAATTTTAAGAAACTCAATATTCCAAAATGTTGTTAGAGAACTTTTAATAAATTATAGTGAAACTGAAGGAGAAAAAAAAAACTCAAAAGTTTTTTGGTCTGGTGATTTTGGATACACTAAAGATAAATTTTATAAAGATAAACTACTTCTTAAGTGCCGTTTTTTTACAAGAATGAAATGCAAAGGCAGAGCTTTTATCCATAAATATAAACTTCAGGTTACAACTGTTCACAGTTGCAGCTCAAGAGAAACAGATTTTGAAGTGCTGCTTGCTAAAAGTACCATGAAGAAAGAAGCAGAAGCAACATCTGAAGACCTGCGCTCAATTTTTCAAAACACTGTGAGTGGGTTTCCTGCAGTTGTTTCTCAATCTGTTAATTTTCTTCAAATTATCCCAAGTCTTCAGAAAAAGAGAAGGCTAAATGAGCCCTAGAACCCAAAATCACCAAAAGAAGCTGCTGAAGTTCTGAATGACAAAGAATGTCATCGCAATGGAGACATTTTCTTGGGATCAGTTGCAGAACAGGACAACGTAGCATTGCTGTTTGGGCATATGTTAGTCATTAACAAGGCGAAGTCGGCCAAAGTGTGTTTTGTTGATGAAACATTCAGGTATTTATATGGAAGCATTTTACTTTTTCAAAGAAAAAATTATCTAGGGGGCTGTCCATTAATTACGTCAACAAATTTTTGGCAATTTTTACCTTCCCTCCTCTCCCTTATAAACAATTTGTTAAATTTTCAGAGACACCCACCACCCAGACCCCTCTTTTTTTTGAGTAATGAAATTAAATAGAGTAAAGTAAAATAGTTGACGTCAACTTTATTTGACCTCCTCCCCTCACCTTTGTCAATAATTGTCAAAAAAGTTCAGAACCTCCTCTATTTGTTGATGTAATTGATTGACAGCCCCAAGACGAAAAAATTGATATACTAAAAAGGTTAGGTAGAATACTTTTATTTACAGTTGTAAGTTATAGTTACATTTATTGTACTTCCAGCATGACACCACGCATGGAGGAAAGCAAGTGGTATTAGCTCTTGATATTTTCTGTTGAGTATTCAGCAGTGCTTGAACATCCAATTTCATATGAGGATCAGATAAATTTTGATCCAGATAACCTTCACCTTTGGGGCACATCTGTTCCAGCTGTATGTGCTTTAATGACATCCAAATCCGAGGCTCTATATAAGCTTGTTTTTTCCAAAATAAAAGAAGTTTTAGATTTCTCTCCAGCCACCATTATGTCGGATTATGTTGTTTTAAGAAAAACCTTCGAGACGGAGTTTGGACAACTGAGAGATTCCTATCAACAGTATCATATCTTTTTCAAAACTTCAAAGCTATGTAAGATAATTTTCCAAGTTTTTGTATAACGCTTCTTATTTATCAACCTTCTTTAACCTTTTTACCAAACTAATTAACTTAACCTTATTTGGTAATTTGTCTTTTTCAATGAAATATGGAAAATTGAATTTGAAGTATTTAAACTATTTTAGTGCTTTGGATGAAAACTTAATGGACGAGCTTGGTGAGAATCTTCCTTTGCCAACTTCCACTTCAACAGAGTCACCAAAGTGCATTGTTTGCACCGTCAATGAACGAAATGCATTGTTAATGCCTTGCAGACATTTTTTGTTTTGTCAGCCATGCATTCAACAAGTCCATGGAAAGCAACACACCTCATTGTCCCACTTGCCGAGGACCAATATCATCCATAATTGAACCTTTTCAATGATTCAGTAAAAGTTTCCCCTTTACCTACATTTTGAACACTAGAATGACGCACAATTGTTCAAATTTATTAGAACAAATTTATTATATAAAAACGGTATTAAATTATTTCCAATTACTCTTACTCCGCCTGGGATAAAAAACAATCAATAACGTAATTTCGTCAGTTTACACAAATGCATTTTTTATCCGTTTAAATAATATATGAAATTTAAGTGACGCAGTTACAAACAATGTTGTTTATCATCTGTCTTTCTGGTTAAAATTTTTGAGTACCCGTGTTTTAGTAACTCTGGCTTCAGAACTTGTTTTTTTTTTTGACAAATTTAATTAATAAAACTTAACTTAATTATTAAAACTTAATTAAACTTGAAACAAATTTAATTTAAGAAAACTTAACAAAACTTCTAACAGCATCATTGGAGCTAATGACACTACCAGTGAAGTGAGTTTTAAAAGTTATATAATAACTATGTATACGCGATATAAAAGCCATATATATAAAAATATAATTAGGTTTATATCTCGACAATCTGAACGAGTTTTCACTAATTCATACATTCGTCTCAAAGTTTTTTAATAAAATATTTCATGTCAATTTTTCATTCAAAAATTTGCAAGAAAAGGAAAATTAGAAATTTTGATCTTCAAACGTCGTTGGTATTAAACAAAGATAAAAATTGACAATAATGTTGACAATATATCATCAAGTACTGTAAAAAAAACTTCCGATAACTTGAACCTCCAGGGGACCAAAAGAATAGTTCAAGTTGACAAATGTTTGAATAATCGGGAGTATAATTAATAAATAAGGTCCAACAGAAATTCAAAATAAGTTTTAGTCGCTAGTTGTTCGAATTATCGGCTTTTTATTGAACTATGAAACCTACTAAAAGTAATAGACAAGTCAATAATTATGTATCGACAAAGTTATGTATCAACTATTTATAAAAATTGTTTTTTTTTCTATTATGATTTTTTACGACAAGTTGATAAAACTTGAAAACATCATTGACATAAAGGTTATTGAAAAAGTTTGGTTCAATAATAAGATTTTTCAAATATAAAAACATAAGTTTGTATCAAGTTACTCCTCTAATTGAACAGCTTCCAGCAAGGGCAAGGGTGAGTAGGTAAAAAAATAAGTAAAAAAGTGCCATGAGTATTTTTGCCTACTAAAAAAAATGTTCTTGGTTTTCGGTCCAAATTTGCAGACTGATCTAATTGTTTGGAAAGTGGAATTAAACTAATAGACCCAAATATGCTGATTGACTGAACAAAAACATATAAAATTGTCGACTGGATGATCTAAAGTTCATTGATAAGAAGTCCGATTGCTTTTATCACAGAGCACCGCCACATGGAGAATACCATGGTTCTCCGTCTACAACCTCAGCGGAAGTGTTTTTGTGTCATGCCTAGAATCGAATCCAAGACTTTGCGGTTTGAATCCGAATGCTTGACCACTACACCACGGTTGCATAGATTTTAGTTACATATACTGCTATAGATTTACAAACACAGTGCATGCAATAGCGAGAGCAAATAAAGACTTATGTAATAATTACAACTTCAAACCTCGTAAACACCATGTTGTATTTGACTTTTTGAAAACCATTAGCAAATATATAAAAGTTAGTGAAGATGACACAGTTCTTACAAAAGCTGATACATGCGGACATACAGCATTAAATTAAAATTTTTATTTGGAAAGCACATGAATCAGCCTATAAATAAACTTTATTTAGAAAGCTCATTAAAACAACACCCCCAACGTATGAATGAATTTCGGACCAGAAAATATAATTTTGTTACTTCTAATATTGATACCGAGAGCAATTTAAAAGTAGTTACTGAAAACTGTATTTTATTTAAGGTTGCGAGATTTTAACTATCTTTGATAAATTAAATAGGCTGACATAAAAACAAATAGGTGAACAAACGTCAAAATATGCAAAAATACTTCATAGAACTAAAATTAAACAAAAATTTTTTTTTTGCATTTTGAGAGAAGTTTTGTAAAACATTTGTTACTGAACATTTATCACGAAAAATCAAACTAAAAAATTTTTTTATACATATATTTATTATCTAATTGCTTTTAATAGAAAACTCATATCAATAACAACTCTTCAAACAAAATGAATCATAAATATATGATATGAAAATATATGAATATATATATGATATATGTGATATATGGTATGAAAAATATATGATATGAAAAATAAATATATGATATGAAAAAATATATATATAAAAAAAAAAATAAATGAAATATGGCCAATTTAGGATGAAAGAACCATTTTTAAAGCTTTTTTGCGCTGGTCTGTAAAATCTGGGTCTGTGTTTTATATAATCTATTAAATGTTATTCTTGGGAAGAAAATATTTTCAGCATATGGTTTTTGCATATTTTTTGTTTTGCTTGACGAGCTCTTTCTGATTATAGAGGTTTTTATTTCGTTTCCTAATTTTTTTTTTTTGCTGGCTCTACTAAGTTTGACGTCATGGGTCCTGGCCCTAAATGTGAAAAATTTTTCTTCTTAGTTTTAATCTAAAAACAAATTAAAAGCAAAAATTTGGCCCAACACGCTTGTGCACACAAAGTACACAGTGACCCTCACTATTATCTGTAACCTTACATGTTTTATTTTTTTTTTCAGCAAAAGTACAATGCTTAGAGCGCAATATGTTAATCCAATTCTTTTCTATTTTTATAAAATATTCTCTCCTAGTATTATTACTGAATATTTTTGTGTTATTAGCACTATTATTCCGAAACACTTGTTGAAGCTCGATTATCTAATGCCTTTAGTTCTAGGCGAATGGCTTCGGGATTGAATCCCCGTGGTGTTTATCTTTCATTATTGAAATGAGTATGTGGTCACTGCCCCTTCTCTTTTCTTTTCAGTCCTTAACTCTCATCTATGTATCACATGCTCAGGACAAAGTAAGTTTTTATTACGCAAAATAAATTCAAAACAAACTGAGCAGTTGTTCAGAATGACAAAACAGTATTGATAATAACATTAAAAGTAAAGTCTCCTTCCTGCAAACAAGATCTTGGTTGCTTGGTAAATTGAAAAAGATTTACAAACATAAGAAAAAAGATTTATAAACATAATACAAATATATTGTTTATCTGTTAACATTTCCTTTTAACCTGTGATGTGGAAGATGACTTCTCTACTACTTTTTATAGGTAAATTTTTAAACAGGATAACTGGAGTCAAAAATTTGTTGAATTTATATATTAAATTGTTAATTTATTTAAAGTCGTCATTCTTTAAATAAAAATTTGGTAACTCACAACGAAATATCTTTTAAGTAACCAAAAGTTAATGCCACTCATCTATTGATACTGACCTAAGTTATCGACACAGTTATAATCGTAACTCAAAAGACCTTTAAATAAGAATACTATTTCACAACTGCAAAGGAGCACACAGATTATCCTCAATGCACAATATAGCTGTTTAAAATTTAGGTTTTTATCATTTTATTTGAATTTTCCTGGATTCAACACTTTATTTGCAAGATTTGAGATTTTTTATAAATCTACTTTTAAAATACTTGCCTGTTTAACTGTAACATCATCTTTGAACATAGTATACTCAAATGGGGGAAGTCTGGACAGTTTATCGCTTATCGTTTAAAGTTTAATGTAAGTCAACAAATCCATAAAATAAACTTTTTTAAAGTTATTTTTATCCTCTGATAGCAATCTATTAAATCTTTTAAAATTACTTGCATGATTGCAAAATCATGCTAGTAATTTTAAAAGATAGTCATAGTTTTAATGGTTTCATTTCTCAATAAATTACTATACATTTTTACAACTGAGACAATTTTCTATCATATGCCCTTTTTGAAAAGTTCAGACTTAAGTTTTTCTAGTTCAAAGCTCAGAGTATTCTGTATATTTCTGTAAATAAATTTCATTAGATATTAAACAGATTCTTTGCAACATTTTTAGCCAATTTGGAGTAATGATTTGGCATATTATATTGTGTCAATATTACCAGAATGTGCTTTCAATGAAGAAAGCAAGGGAAAATTTTTCCAAATAATTTTTAATGGTGTTATAATGTATGCTTTAAATGCATGGAAGTACATACTAAAATAATGCATACATATTAGTATTTTGTGATTTCTACTTTATTCTTTTTTAAGTTCTTCAAAAACCAAACCAAAAAGATTCTGCATGATTTTGTAATTGAGTAGGAAAGTGTTCAAACATACATATCGTCGGGGATAGAGCAAAACCGCGAAACTAGCATTGGATAATACCATGTATCTACAGTACATTTTTTTTACTGGAAAAGTTTAAAATTCAAAGTTTTTTTTATTTCAACAGATTTTGGTTTCATTTTAGTATAAAGAGTATTTTTCATGTTTTTTGTAATGTCAACAATATAGATATTTTTTTGTAATGTCAACAATATAGATATTTGTTGTTAAAATTATTAATATCCAAATATAATCTTTTTTTCGATATTATTCCGAAAAGTCCCTTTTCGATATTATTCCTTTTTTCACCATTTCGAGACTATTCTGTTTTTCGGATTTTCGATACTATTCCTTTATTTACAATTTCGATGTTATTCTCAATTTCGATGTAATTCCAGAAATTCGCTTTTTGAGATTAATCAGTTTGACTGTTTTCGATACTGTTACTGCTAGCCTTTCAATCAAAAATATGCGGCCGTGGCGCAGTCGTTAGAGCACTTGCTTTATAAGCTGGAGATCCAGGTTCGAAACGAGCTCTGGGCATGTTTTCGCTTCACGGTAAGGAAGGAGGCGTGAACTTCCTGGTTAAATGCCCTTCCGCGGTGCTCTGTGACAAGACCGTTTGGACTTCTTGGGGCACCTAAAAAAAAAAAAAAAAAATATCGAATTTATTGGAAAAAAGTTGTTTTGGGATGTCAAGGAGTTATAAAGTACATATTTAAAGTATTCCCATATTGTAACAGAAGGAGGACAGTAGGCAAAGATGAGCAGATTTTCATCATTTTTTCCGCAAGTTCTACATTTGTTGTTTTTAATGATAATTTGCCTTGTGCTTTTGGCAAGCAAGACAACAGAAGGTAGGCTGTTATAAAGAAATCGGAATAGAATATTTTGTGTTGGTCTGCATGCGTAGGAGGTAAAGTTTTTTTTCCAAATCTGGGTCCACGGCATTGTTGATTTTGTTGACCTGTTCCAACAAAGTTCTGCTGACACGACAATTTTTTTTTTTGCCACTTCTAACGAAAAGTTTTTGTTGGTTTTAGGGGATGTTGAACAGGGACTCGTATTTGCCTAAGATTTTAGTTTTAGTTTTGTAGTACTGAGACATTTTGTTGTCCCAGTGTTTTGGAAAAGTGTTTTGTCTTAAAAACTCCAGCTTTGGTTATGTTTAGTAAATTTTATAAATGAATTTGCCACTCAATACTTTGAAAAATAGTAAGAATTGTGAGTTTTATCCTCTTTGCATTCTTTCAATTGCCTCTTTCGGTAATAATATTTCGAGACCCCGTTTTTGACGTGTAGGAAAAGTGTCTCTCGTTTGACCGGTTTAAAGGTGGTCTTTTGCCACAGAATTTTGAAAATGGATCTATGCAAACGCTCTATTACCCAATCAGGAGTGGGCAACACGTTTGCTAGAAACCACATTTTTGACATTGCTAGTGTATTTATTAAAATAGTCTTTCCCCTAAGTGACAAAGTACGCAGTCCCAGAAACTTGAACTTTTTCTCTACTTTGTTAATCGATCAATCAATATATTTCTAAAAAATTTGGTATTACATTTCAAGGTTGTTTACAAATAGGATAAACTACTAACATAACGAAACACCTAATGACAATGATTAAAATAGTAATAGTAATAATAATAAAGATAATATTTATAATAACAATAATAGTAAATAATAATATTAACAAAATAATAATTATAATGTTATTTAATAATTACTATATTATTATCATTACTATTACTATTGTTAAAATAACATGTTATTTTAACAATAGTAATAATAATAATAATAATAATAACAATAATAATAGTAATAACAATAATAATAATAAAGTAATTATAATAATTTAATTAAATCGGTATAACTTTCCGTACGATAATCGTTTATACATACAAAGTTACAGTTACAAACAGTAATAGACTGACAAAACGTAACAACTAACGATGATACAAAATCGACAATTGCTAAAAAAAATTATAAAGATTTAGTAAATATATTAATCACAGTTATATAATATAATAACCAAAATATATTGCAAATAATATGACTAAATAAATAAAATATAAACAGAAAAACACTGAGAAAATCAAAGCAAAACAACAAGCATTAAAAACAATACAAAAAAAATACGTTAAGTACTATTGGCAAAAAAAAAAACATAATAAAAAAAAAAAATCAATAACAAAATTAAAAATAAAAAACTGTAATAAATAAATAAAAAAAAATACACAGCACATTCAAACATATATAATAATTGGCTAAAATGAAAATAAAAACAAATAATATATAACCGTATAAAAAATTATAAAAGTAAGCTAAAGAAATATATGAAAAAAAACTAAAGAAATATATAAAAAAAAAAAACTAAAGAAATATATAAAAAAAACTAAAGAAATATATGATAAAAAACTAAAGAAATCTATGAAAAAAAACTAAAGAAATCTATGAAAAAAACTAAAGAAATCAATGAAAAAAAACTAAAGAAATATATGAAAAAAAACTAAAGAAACATATGAAAAAAAACTAAAGAAATATATGAAAAAAAACTAAAGAAATATAATATTTTCTTTTGGATATTTATTTTTCTTTTCTTCTTTTAAAATATTTATTTCTTTTTAACAATTTTTATAGTCGATTTTATTTTTTGTTTAACTTATAAATGTTTTTTTTTTCCTTTTTTCTTTTTTCTTCTTGTAAGAAGCTACTAGTTGAGAGCTACTAGCCAGTTGAAATTGGTAGTTTTGTTCAGTCTGGTATAAAAAGTAACACCTAAAATTTTGAAACAGGTGTCGTTGTTCCACTCTATGTCGTTTGTTTTTTTTTTTTTTTTTTTTTTTTCGCTGTTTATATAAAAATAAAATAATAAAATTACAATGAAACTTTTACGTTACACAAATAATATATATAAAACAGACAGGGGCTCAAAGAAGATACGGATGACTGGTGTCACCACAATCTTTTCATAGAGCCCCTTTACAATAACATTTAAAGCCCACATGGTTTTAGTAAATTTACAATAAAACATTTTTTCTGAAAAATACTACGTGAAGAATAAAACTCAATAACATAATTTACAATAACATTTAATAACATTTAAAGCCCACATGCCTTTAGTAAATTTACTATAAAATATTTTTTCTGAAAAATACAAGGTGAAGAATAAAAACTTATATATACATCCTCATATATATATATACATACACATACACAAACACATATACAAACATACTTTCACACACATATATAAACATACTCGCATATATATCAGAAGTTAAGGAGATGCAATTTCATTTGTCGTTTAAATGTCGTCCAATCGGTAAATTTTGAGATCAAAACCCCCAAGAGCGAGATCCTTGGTTTTTGAGACGTTGATCACTGAACCACTTGCTTTTTTGAATGACTTTACGTTTTTAAAGAAATAGCGGACAGATTTTACGTCGTTGGCAAAAAAGTTCGAACCGTCTGCGTACTGCTGTAGTTTTAGAGGTTTCGGTGTTCCCAGTAGAGTAAAATCTTCTATTCTGCTGTCCGCTCTGATCACCAAAGCCAAAGCTTTAGCAACAAAAACATACACCAAAAAAGAAAGAGGGTTGTCTTGTTTATCTCCCCTTTTTGTAGAAAAAAAGGCCGACAGGAAGCCAGAACAGATGCCAAAACTTCTGAATATAAGGTGTTAATAAAAGATTTTCTCCGAGATTGAATTTTTGGAAAATCCGGAGCAGAGACGCACGATCGACTTTGTCAAACGCCTTTTTTCTAATCTACTGATAAAATAAAACTAGGAAGATTTTTAAATTCTGGTAATCTATTTGATTATGTACTAGACGTAAATTTGAAAACATTTTTCTACCTGGAATTCCGCAAGTCTGATTTGGTTCTATAATTTTCCCCCTTACTTTGCAAGTCTAAGGGCCAGCACTTTTGTGATATTTTGTAATCAGCGCCGATTAATGATATGTGCCTCAAATTTTTGCATTCAGTAAGATCTCTTTGTTTGGGAATCAATGAAATTATTGGTTTTTTCATAGATTGGCTGGTATTTTTTTCTACAAAAAGAATTTCGTAGGCAAGTTCTTCAAATTTTTTTTCTAAAATGTGCTAAAAAGTTTTGTAAATTTCAGCTGGAAATCCATCATAGCCCAGAGGTTTTCCGTTTTCCAATTTAAAAAGGGCTTCTTTTAGTTCCGCGACGGTTGGACGGGTGTTTAAAAGTTTGTTTTCATCATCACTCAAATGTTTTGTGATGTGTGACAAGACATCGTTTTGGCTGTCTTTGCATAATTTTGTTATAGTGTAAATATTTGTATAATATGTAACATATTAAACCTAGTACTCAACTCCCTGTCAGCATTGTTGATAGGGAGTTGAGCATTTGACTAGATTTACTCCTCAATATTCTGTCATTCTTGCAAATTTCGGTAATTGACTTGTTCCGCTGTTGAGTTATTTCAAATTTATACAAACACTTTGAAGGTTTTTCTCCTTCTTCGATTATTTTTGTTTCGTGCGAATAAACGCTTTGGAAACTGGAGCAAGAAAAGAGCATCGCGTTTTTCTTTGATGCTATCAAAATTCGGGTTTGCGTCTTGTCGCTCCTGTTGGATTTCATTTTCAATCCTTTTGATTTGTTTTTTTGTTTTTCACACTTTCCTGTATCGATATGTGTTGTAATTTAGCCCTAACAAAAAGTTTCCAGTCGTCTCACCGTTTTAAAATAGACTAATCGGACCGCTTTTTTTTTGCCTTGAATTAAGAGTTGCATTTTTTTCCTTTGCACCGCAGTTTCGAATATGGAACAATTTAATTTCCAGTATCCTGATCTTCTCCTAGTTTTACATAAATTCACGGTTGTTGTCACGAACTCGTGGTCGGAAAAGGAGTTGGTGAGAATTTTGGTATATCTCATTTTTTTGGCGACTTTATCAGGGCAGTAGATTCTATCGAGTCTACATTTAACCGTCTGACTACGCCATGTGATTTCTCTTTTGTTGGGAAATTTATAACAAAAAAATATACTTACTTTGGAAGACCTCGAGTTCAGCAATGCCGAAGGTGTGATAACTAGCATAATTTGAGTCTTCTGTATTAAGAGGCAGCCTTTCAACCATGTTGAAATGTCCAGCCATCATGACGGGTAGTCCTGTGACCTGCGAGAAAACTCCAAAGTTGCCAAAAAAATGACGCCTTTCTTTTGGCACATTAGGCGCGTAAATATTTAGCACCTCCATTTTGTACTCATCAATTTTTATCATGACGTTTAATTTTCTACCGTTTGTGTCCCTTTTTAGTTTGGTTAAAGAAATGTTGGATTTAGAGAGAACCAAACACCCTGCAACAGCTGTGGCTTGGACCAGAGTTCCAAATAGACTCGCCAGTCCATTTGTCACCCCACTGTTTAACAGTGGACGGTCCAGATTTCGTTTCCTGAAGAAGGATAGGATCGAAGGAAGATTCTTTTAAAAAACCAAAAAAATTTTCACGTTTGGTTTGGTCGTTTTGACCGTTTATGTTGCATATTCAAATATTAAAAGCCATAATGGAGAGGATCAGCTTTCTTAGTTTGAAAACTCGTGTAGCCTAAACATGAATATAATAATTTTACAACCTGACATAAAAAACACAATCATTTAAGTCTTATACTTAGTGCACAAGTGTTTGATTTAACTGACGTAATACAAACAGACGGTCGCAAAGTCTAGCTCTTTGCCTCAAAACATTCTTTCAACTGAAAAGTTGCGGAGAAGGCCCAACCCTCACTATTACTTTTCAAAGTATTGGTTGGCAAGTTGGCAAAGTATTGGTTGGCACTTATAAAGTTTGCAAACCAAAACCAAAGCTGGAATTTTTTAAGATAAAACAATTTTTCAAAACACTGGGACATCAAAACGTTTCAATACTACAAAACAACAATTGAAATATTAGGCAAAAACGGGTCTTTGTTTAACATTCCCCTAAAATCAACAAAATTTTTTACTTAAAAGTTGCAAAAAACAAAGACTTAAACAGTTTAATAAAAACAATAATGCCGCTGACCTAAATTTGGATAAAGATCTTTACCACTCACGCATACGGACCGACACGAAATATCCTCTATCGATTTCAACACTACAGTTTACCTTCTGCAGCCTTGCTTGCCAAAAGCACAAGGCAACAGGTTGTTAAAAACAACAAATGCTAAACGCATGTTAAAATTGAGAACAATCTGTTGAAAAATGGGAATATTTTAAACAATTATATCACTGATAACCCCAAATAATTTTTCTCTAATAAATTTTATTTTCTAGCATGGAACTATGATTTTATCGGAGAAAACCCAACGTCGCAGCTGCTGTTGACACTCACTCAAATCATCATGAGTGAGATATGAAACAGCAGATGCCATCGCATGTTTATTAATACCAAAATTGATTCAATAGCAGTGATCAGGACAATAATCATGAACATATTCAAATATTATAATCTTAATATATAATTATCATGTCCGTAGAAACACTGAGGACATTTTCTGTCAATTATTTTGTATCAATAATGTATTTTGTTAAGTAGAGAATGGGAATAATCCTAAACTAATAATAATATATCTTAAACTAAACATATAAAAATAAACTCAAACTAAACTGAATAAAAACACTGGCTCATTAAAAGATCGGCATGTTTTGCCAAGAGTTTACATTCTCTGCAAACTATTTTTACAACAAAAATGTTGTTATTTATCATTAACGGATTATCACTGCCAGTCCTTATTTTATGATATACAATTTATATTTATATGATACATAAATGTTTTCTGTCGCGTTCGTAACTTAAAATTTTATTACTCGTCAGTGCTGGTGTATGTAAAAGTCCTCAAAATGTAATCTTCTTTTTTAAAATGTTTCTTTATCGTATACTTCAAAATAATTTTAAATAATTTCTTTTAAATCATATTTCTAATCATCTACTTTTTCTCGCACTTTTCTGGCTTAAAAATATAAAAAACTAAAAAATACAAATAAATACAAAATCAAAAAATACAAACAAAAAAAAACAAAACAAAAACTATAACATCAAAAACACCAAAAAACTTTATGCGTATACAAAAAGTGTAAAACATTTATATTGAAAAGATAACCTATCAAGCTCAGATAATGTAGCTTTATAAAACTGTAAATATATATTATTTTATAAATATTATTTTATAAATAAAAAAAAACAAAAAAAACATGCTTCATAGAAGTTTGCTTCTCATTTTCGATTTTCGGGGTTTCGGGCTGGGGTCTGCTATTAAAAAAAAAAAAATTGCTTTACTGATGGTTTCGTTTATCAAGAGCTCTTCTGTTAGTGCATTTATTTTAAATTTTTCGAGAAGAAAAGTAAAAAAAAATCGAAATAAAAGTCAGATTTGAGAACAAAACTAAAAAAAGGAACTTGGAACGAAAGAAATAAGGAGAAAAAATATTCTCACGATTACTTTTCCGCACAAAGTTAGTTATCATATTCTTCATCGATTATCAAAGTGTCTGCTTCGTTGTCATAAAACATTCATCTTTTTCTTTGGACAAAAAAATCTTTTTCCAAAGTCATCTCTTCTGTTAACTTGGTGGTATTAGTTACTTTTTTAGGGGTTTCACACTCCGATTGCTCCAGTCGTTTTCTTGTTGGCTAGGAGGATTTTACTTTTGCAACCTTTGATTACTATTTCGCTTTCCAGGAAGGATGCTACTGACGAGTTGTTGATTACAGCAAAATCGAATATAATATATACAAGGCCTGTATATGATAACACAAGCACCATAAAAAAATAAAAAAAGAACAAACAAAAAAAAAAGGAAAAATTAAAAACTATACGAAATAGCCACGAACATCTGCTATCAAGTTTAATCTTTAATTTTTAAAAATATTTCTAATTTCATCTTTCTGTTTGTCTTGTTTGTTTTGTTGTGTTAACTTAAGTAACTCATTTGTAAATAATTTTTTAATTTTATCAAACTTTTCTAATAAAAATTTTTTAGTAAATATTTTATTTTCATATTGACATTTCACTCTGTTAAAATTTATCTCAGTAATAAAACTTTTTAACAATAAACAGCCAAAAAACCTCTGAGCTGCATTTTTGTCATATCCAAATTAAAATTGTTAGTATGAGGATATTCAGAAGGGTAGAGCTGGTCTAAGATATCTAAAACATAATTAGTGTCTGTACTTTATTGCATTCGTACATTATATGGGTAGTATATTCATTTTTAAGTTTGCACTGTGGACAAAGTTTGTCTATACTAATTTTAAAATCAAACATTTTTTTGTTGGTTAGCAATGTAAAATGTGCTGTTTTAAAGAGAATTTCGCTCGCTTTGTTGTTGGTGTTTCTCTTATGAAGATTTAAAATGAATTGTTTCTAATCTTTTTCATTTATATTTTTCATACTTCCAAAAGATGCTTCCCATTCATAAAATTTTTAATTCAGTTTTTTTATTGGTTTATTTAACAATTTATTAGAGTTAAAACAGTTAGGCTCTTATATCCATATTTTGTTTTCCTTTTTGCATTATAATAAGGAGATTTTTTAAATCACTTTTTAAAAGTTTTGACATTCCATTAAAAAATTTTTATGCCATTTTTTCGGCGAACCTTTTGTAATAATTTCTAATTTTTTTCAGTCAAGCCAATGCTTTTATGATCTAAAAAACCTGGCTTAAATGTTTTAGTAACATCAGCTACTAAAACAATGTCGTTTTTTACGTGTGTTTCCTTTGGAGTTTAAAACCTATTTGGGATTTTTTTATTTATTAGATTAAAAAAAGAGGTTGATTCAAAATTTTTTCAATTTTGGTTATAGGTACACTATACCTTTGTTTTAAACTATGCTAATTAACTAATAGCTGAGAGTAAAAAGGGGGGTAATAGTTTGATCTGAGTAGGGATAGTTTCAAAAATGTGTTTGCTTTGATTTGCATTTATATGGACATTAAGTATGTAAAGCAAGACATCTTTCCAAGGTCCACATATATTTTCATTGCAAATTTTGCTTACCCATTGTAATTGGATAGCCTAAAGCTTGTTTGTTAAACTGTCAATTCCTGCGCCATAGTAAATTATTTTTTGTTGTGTTTTTGTTTTATTAAGTCTACATATTTTACCTCCCCCCAAAAAAATGTTTATTTTTGCCTTTATTTCATTCAGAATTCCTTTGCTAGCTGAGAAATTCTGAATAAAACTTTAGGGATGATTAAGGTATTTATAATTATTCTCTGCCTTTTAAGGACAATTTGTATTTTTCCCATTTTCGCAATGAGTTTTCCATTTTGTTCCAATACAAAACGCCTCTTTCAGGTTTATTTTAGCGCCTGTGGCTTTTGATTGAGTTCTAAGACTTCTCTAATTGAATCATATCCAATTAGAAAAAAAAATTTATGTCATTGGCGTATGGTTGTAATTTTGTCTCGCTCCTTTTAACATGTATACCTTTAATATTTTTGTTTTGTCTAAAAAAGGGTGAAAATATTTCTGCCTGAACGATGTACAGTATCATTGACAAAGGACAAACTCGTTGCTCTTACTGCTTACTCTTAAATACCTTTTTTTTTCAGATAACAAACCGTTTATTTTAATTTTTGCATTTATTTTAGTATAAATTGTTTTTATAAAAGATGTAAAAACCTTTCCAAAACCAAAATGTTTCAAATTATCAAACAAAAAAGCTCTATCTATTCTATCAAAAGCTTTCACCTGATCTATAGAAAGAATGCTTCTAACTTGCTTTTTTTAGCAATGCTAATAATATCTCTAGTGTAACTTAGATTATAATATATTGTTCTGTTTTTAAGACACACTCTTTGGTTGCTATGTATTATGTTTGGTAAAACATTTTTGAGTCTATTGGCCAGAACCTTTGTTAGGATTTTATAATCTACAATTGCTAACGATATGGGTCTCCGTTTCCTATGTCGTTTTTGTTTCCTTTTTAAAAAATACATGTTATCAAAGCTTCTTTCAGAGTGTTTTTCATTTCGCCAGTAAACAAAACATTGTTTAAACATTCAATCAAATCCTTTTTAATTATATTGAAAAATGTTTGTAATATTAAATTGTTAGCCCGTCTAAACCGGGTGATTTATTGTTTATCATTTGTTCTAGAGATTATTTTATTTCGTTTTCAGAGATCTCTTTTTTTAATATTTTATTTTCTTCTTTAGTTACTCTCTTCACTTTAGCGTTTGAGAACAAAATTCGTAAGAAGTATAGTCATTTTCTTTGAAATTGCATAAGTTTCTATGAAAAATTTTCAAATTCTAGAAAAATTTCTTTTGATTCGGTTTTAACATGCCCGTCTCTGCCGTTTATTTCAGAAACATATTGCTTAGCCAGTTTTTGATAATCCGAAAAAAAATTTGGAGCATTTTCCACCTTCTTACCTCCAAAGAATTTTTGCTCTTATTGCTATGTCATCAGCTTTTTTTTTTAATAGTTTCAAGTTTTATTTTTAATTCGTCGTGAAGTTTTTTTATATTGCTTTTAGATGCATTTTTTGGGACGCATTTTTTAATGATTTGATCATTTTAAGTTCTCTTTTGTTCTTTTATTGTTTTAATTTTTAACTAAACTTTTTTGAAATTATTTTTATTTTTTCTACGCCGGCTTCCCACCAGTCCTTAACATTTTCATAAGTATACTTCTGCTCTCCCCATTCGTTACAAAATACTTCTATAAGAGTATTAAATTGCACGTTTTCTAAACATTTATTATTTAAAATCCATATTTTTGACTTGATAAAGTTATCTCTTGCATTTAGAATCACTACGAGCAATCCGATCCAGCCTTGACTGGAAATACCGTTAGTGGCTGCAAAAGTATACTAATGTTTGGACGAATTAAACACTCGCAAAGTGTCTTTAATTGCTAAAAAGTTCAATTTTGATTTAGCAAGATTATTCATATTATCTTGCACTTGATCAAAGAGGCATTATTCATGTTTGTTTTGCTTGTTGCTTGATATTTCGTCATATAAGAAAGAGAAAAATATATTAGCAAAATATATTTCCATAATCAACAGATATATTTGAATAAAAAGTAATTCTTATAAATTACACAATATATATTTGTATATCTACCTTTTCTCGATGCAAACTCAACGTTGATCCACTGTATAAAATCCAACGTAGTTCCAATGTATATGGATCAACGTTGATTCAATGTATATAATCCAAATATAACCCATACATATAGGATCAACATTAATCCATATACATTGGATCAATGTGGGGTTATACACATTTAGTTAACGTTGATTCATATACATTCGATCAACGTTGATCCCTATATATTGGATCAACGTTGAATTTAGATTGAAAAAACAATCATCTTTTGCTATATTTTTACATACGTTGGATCAATGTAATTTTGCTAACTATTTTTGATAACGTCGTCATTAAGGTTTTCATTAATAGAAATACAATAAAACTAACATTTGATCAATGTTTATTTATAAATAATTTGAATGCACTCCTAAAGGAGTGCATTAAAGTTATTTATAAATAAATCGGAATGCAGGAAGAACTATATAAATTACTTATTTAAAGTTCAAGAAATATAAAATTGTATTGAAACAAAATGAAACCAAAATTTGTTCTTTTTAGAAAATAAATAAACTTGAGACATTATTTTTTTACAACTGAAAAACCCCTGTTTTCAATGTATTATAGAAAATAAATATAAAGATATTATCTTTATGAGTGATTTAAACTTATTATTATTATCCATTAAGAAATCTATGTTGCTTTCCTTATAATAAAAGTTTCATTAAAATGATAAGAAAATTAAGTCTATGAATAATTAATAACAAAATTATACAAAAGTATAACATCATGAAACTGTTGTGTTTAACATCATGAAGCTATTGTGTCTAATATCATGAAGCTGTTGTGTCTAATATCATGAAGCTGTAGTGTCTAACATCATGAAGCTGTCGTGTCTAACATCAAAAAAAAAAAAAAAGTTAAATTATTGCTTTTTTTTTCAAGACCTAGAAGTCAACCTTGTAGAAAAAGAGGATGCATTTAGCAAACTAAATATTGATGAAAAATTTATGAATAGTATTCAAGAAACCATAAAAATAGAAGTTAGAACAAAAACCATAAGAATAGCAGGAGTGATTTCTACAATAAATAAATAATTGCTTGAAATTTAGTATCAGCAAATAAAAAATCAAATCAAGATTTAAAAAAATGACAAAACTTTGTTTTAAACAAAGAAAAAGGATTAAAATATTGGAGAATTTATCAAAATTGGAGAAGTATCAAAATCTACTAAGAAAATTGAAATCTGAGTATTATGCAACGTAATTGATATCTTTAAAGGTAATAATGTTGCATTGTGAAAGTCATTAAATGCTTTCACTGCAATTAACTACAAGGCTAAATTTGGTATATGAGAGTATATCGTATTTGATGATTCAAACGACGAAACCATAGCTTATATATGCAATATTTTTCTTGTTCAGAATATTCGAGATATTGAAAAATCAATGACAAAGTTGAACAATTAAGTGGTAGTTAATCATTTCAAAACATCATATCATTTTAATTAACATGATGAGATGTACAGTTAACATGATTAACATGATTATTCCCTCAAGGAGATAAATAAATTGAGTGAAATTTCTAAAAATCAATCTTTAGGTTAGATACAGTCCATCTTTAGGTTAGATACAGTCCATCTTATATATTCTTAAGTTATTATCATATCATTATACTTTGCATAAAATTGATTTCTCTAAATTTCATTATGATGGGTCATTTTTTGAGTATTTAGTACCTTCTTAAAGTAGTTTGCAAACTCTAAAGTGATTTTTATTGCTTATCCTAAATAATTAAAAAATTTTTGTTAATTTTTTTTTTAGTAATTCCATTTTACTGCATTGCTTTCAAATGTTATTATTTTAAGCCAACTTGACAGCTTTGCAAAAGTTGTTTAGAGCCATTAAATAACAATCAAAATTTGGAAAGTTTAAACCTTTTAAGAATCCAAAACCGCTTTTTTTTATCTGCAACTTAGTTTTATTTCCAGTAATCAGTAATTGTATTATAATACAATTGGTGTATACTAATCACTGGCGTTACAGCAATTCGAATAGTTTCGGTGATGTGGCAAATTGCGATAATTAGATAAAAAACCAGGTTGTTGCTTAACTGATTGAGAGTCACAGCAAATTGAACCAACTACACCACACTCTTCATCAACCCTGACTTAAAGGCAGTCGAAAAGATCTTACATGGCAAACTACGCACTGAATGCAAAAAAAAAACGCATCTCTACCAGCCACATCAACAAAATTGATTTTAATTCGAAGCAACAACATAAAAGAAATTACTAAAACTAGAGAGCCACTAATCAACCAAAGTCTTCAATCAACCACACCAATAAAAGACCAAGCACTCGACTGAAAACCATCGTTCAATATCACGTACACTCTTGTACCCAACTCAACAAATAATAAATTGCCAACGAACTTAACATCAAGGAGCCACAAAAGGCAACCTCTTTCGAAGCCCAAAACCAAACTTACAACAACCAACGCAACCAAAAGAGAAGTCTGAACAACTCATCTACTAGGCCAAAAAAGGCTCACTTAATGGTCAAAAATTGACCAACTCAACCGCATTACAATTGAGCAAGTTTGGATCAAACTAAAATTTCACGACGAATCAATTCTACTAGGCTGTCTATACCGTCCACGTAATCTAAGCGACTCAACGCTCGATGAAATAATAAGCTCAAATAGTACTGCCTCTGACAAATTCAACTCAATTGGTTGCTCTAACTTACTCGCGTACGGCGACTTCAATTTCAGTAATACCATGTATTCAAATGTTGACGTAGGAGATGATATATTGACTGCCGCGTACGTACAAAATGACTTGACAATAGATAGTAAATTTCAAGATTGTCTTTAAGAAAATTATTTGACTCAGCCTATAATCTTTCCAACCTTTCGCAGTACTTGTGAGATACCTCCAAAAATTACGCTTGACTTGATCCTAACCAATAAACCAGATCAACTAATCAGCATAAAAGAAACTAGTCCACTCAGCTACACATCCAAAGGTTAGGCACACTTTTTAACTTAGGGGAAGTATAGTTTTCTCTGACAAAAAAGCTAGAGAAACTAAAATAACACTCCAACCACTAAAAGAAACGTTTGATCTGGAGCAAAGCTGACTGCAACTCAATCTCTACGTATATTGAAACGATTGACTAGCACTCCGCTCTTGATAGCTAAAATATTTCCAAAAAATATCAGTAATTTACAAATAAATACAACGAAACAACCTCATCACGCGTTTTGTCAACAACCACCCCTTACACTAACAAGCACAGAACATGGGTGAAATCGAAAAGCAAACACTGGGGCAACATTATCTCAGCTAGCCGAACTAACAGTCTAATTCTACGCGAACAACATAAACATGCAAGCAAAGTTGTATAAAAGCTAGTTGAGTCAGCAGTTCTTGTTTACGAAGAGGAACTGGTAAACAATAGCAGGCATGACCTAAAAATCACTCACTCTTACGTTACAAGCAAACAAGAAACACACGACTGCATTCGGCAACTTGAATTAACTAACAATCAAACAACAACAGGTCCTAAGAAAATCTGCATACACTAAACGATTATTTTCAATTAGTTTTCAAAATCAAGCCCCTAGGGCCTCACACAACATTCTAACCTCGTTTCACAAGCATGCACCAACCAACCACACTCACATCATAAGAATCCGTTAAATATAAACTCTCGGACCAGAACAATGCCATATCAATGAGCGTCAATAGCATTCACCCACGTGTCTTGAAATACTGTGCTACAGGCTTTGCTATCCTACTAAGCATTTTATTCTCTAATTCGCTTAAAGCTGGCAAAGTACCATCTCAATGGAAAAAAGCCGAAATCATCCTTCTCTTCAAAAAAAGCTGCAAAAGATGAAATCTTCCGGAATGTCCGACAACTTTCAGAAATGGATTGAAAGCTGGCTAACCAATTGCCTACAACGTGTAACTATTGGCAACACTAAATCCAATTGGAAGACAGTCTTTAGCGTTGTGCCACAGGGATCAGTTCTTGCACCACTCCTTTTCCTTTTCGACGTTAACAATTTGCCAGACCAATTACTACACCACTTTAAAATGTATGCAAATGACTTTAAAATAATCAGAGTTATCATTTCGAACCATGATATTATAAAACTCTAAACCGACATCATTGAAACAGTGAAGTGGTTGCACACATAATGTCTTTTAATGTTGATAAGTGCAAAGTCATTAAGACTGGGGGCTGCAACATCAAAAAATTGACTGCAACTTACGCCAAATAACTTGACAGGCCAACAGCACGTCGAAGTTCAGTTATGTGACGCACACCGTATACTTTATAGTTCACCTAGACCCAGGTCATCTTTTCTAGCTCAAGGCATAGCCAAACTTAAGCAAGTTTTACACCGAGCCACAAAACATATTCTCAAATTAAAATACTTGCTCAATATTCAGAGACTATCAAGACTTAACTTGAGAACGCAAATCAAACAACAAGAAAAAGGAGATCTTGTTGAGCAATACAAAATTATTAGCTAGATCAACAAAGTTAACTTCTCCGTCGCTCAGCCTAAACCAAACACCGAGTCTTTAAAGTGCAGTCTTCGACCGCGTGGACTCACAAAATAACTAAAAGCACAACTTCTACAAAACTTCACAGAGAGAAACAACTTCTTCACCAACCGTGTTGTCAAACCATGGAATGCTTTAACCCAAAATGCAATGGACTCAAAGAACCTGAACAATTTCAAATATGAACTATCTTTGCTTAACTTGTCTTAACTTTAAGCAGAAATTTAAAAACTGTATTTTCATCACAGAGTGGCCTAGTGTGCCGCTCTTCTCAATAACTTGTAAATTTTGTTGAATAAACCATGAATAAATCAAACTAAACTAAAAAAATTGTATTTGATTATTTTTTTCAATTTATTTCTCTTATCGTATATTTTTGTTGTCATTTATAAGATTTAAAAGAGTTGAAATAAAACTTTAGTCGTTGAAATAAGATTAACTTATTAATCGTTAATACTTGTTATTGACTGATTGTTGACGGAAAAATCCGTTTAATAAAAGACAGTCTGGTTTTATTTTTAATTATAAATCCTAATTCATTTCTTTTTATTTAGTACTTAGAGAAAAGATTTTCACGTGGAGTACGATTCTTGGGATGCCTCCTTTTCTTATTACAATATGTAAGTTATAATTATAATAATTATAATAATTATAATATATGTAACTTTTTAATGGTGCAACATTGTTTAGCACAAAAAAGTTATAATAAACGTTGATATTTCAGTCAATTTGATATTTCAGTGAACGATAAAACCAGCCTTCTTAGTCCTTAAAAAAGTTAACGTTAATAAAGTTAATAAAATTATAAACTTTATTATTTATTTAATAATAAAGTTTATAATTATATTATTATCCTACTACAGATTTGCAACCTTTAATAATTGGTGAATGTATACTAGTTATCGAAACGCAAACTCAATAATATAAAGAATCCTTAAGAAATGGTGAGCAATGCTTAACTAATAATAGGCAATCCTAAGCAATGTTGAGCAGCTAGATGTGACCTAAAATAATATAAATAACATGGAAGAAGCGCCTAAAGCTAAATCTGAAAAGAGAATACTCGCTGGACAAGCGAGTATTCTCTTTGTGCGGCCGTGGCGCAGTGGTTAGAGCGCTTGCTTTAGAAGCAGGAGATCCCGGTCAGGAAGGAGGGGTGAACTTCCTGGTTAAATGCACTTCCGCGGTGCTCTGTGACAAGACCGTTAGGTCTTCTTGAGGCACCTAAAAAAAAAATTAAAAAATTATATTTTTAGTAGAGGGTCTTACTTTAGATTAGAGCAGCCGTGGCGCAGTGGTAACGCACTTGCCTCAGAAACGAAGAAACCGTGCTCTGCGATAAGGACTTCTTGGGGCACCTAAATAAAATTAAACAAAAAAAAATAGATTCATCATTCAGAAAATCAAAAAAATGATATAGAACTTTTAAAATAATAATTTTATATTTTACTGTAGATTTAAAAAAGTTTACCAATGCGCTAAGGAATTTAAGTAATTAATGTGTTTTTTAGAAATTAAAAGTAAAAAATGGAACATTACTTACTTTTCATTTAACAAAGAAATTGGCGGGTTTTCTGAAACAAAAGAGACAAATAGTCCTGATGTCATCTTTATTATTACGAATTCTAATTATTTAATTTGTAATGGCAATCATTTGTCATATTACAATTTATTAACGTTTTACATCAAAGAGATGTTTTTATTATATTATTGTAATACTATACGGAACGATGTATACAGAATATATTACAAAATTGACTAAAGCATGCAAGAACTTTTTTTCTTATAGCCACAGATTAAGTATAAATTTAGGTTTTGTATTACTTAAAAAATGAATATTCTTAAACTTATAAGAGAGCAAAATTATTTATTTTATAAGTTGTTTTTATAAAGCTTATTTATAAAAAGATATATATTTATATACCCATATAATTATAAGACCATAATAAAGCCATAATTATAAAACAACAGTATTTCTTGAATCAATTTTTTTAATACTAACTTTCAGGTTTTGTATGTGTCATTAGTACTGTACGCACCAAGTTTAGCATTGGAATCAGGTTTGCGTTTATTTTATATATATATATATATATATATATATATATATATATATATATATATATATATATATATATGTATATATATATATATATATATATATATATACATATATGTATATTGTTGTTTTGTTATGTAATAATAATCAATTTTTTTGATTTGAGAGTGATCAATATAAAGTGAAATAATCACAAAATAGATCAATAAATTAAAAAAAAAGTAAGATAAAAAAAAACAACTTTTTTACGGTACTTAAAGTTTCGTGCCGTTTGGGGCACTCATCAGCCATGTATTTAAATCAAGAAAAAACCGTTCAAAATACAATTAAAAAACCGTTACAAAATTAAAAAAACAATGGAATGAGTTCTGACGTCAAATAATAATAATAGTAATAATAATGACAATAATAATAATAAAAATAATGATAATATGGAAAAACATCTTTTTTAATCGCCAGTGTCATATTGGGACAGAAGGAATCTGTTTCTATGTCTACACTTAGAAACAATCTCACTCCTTTTATTCAATAAATTAGTATTTTTATAATATAGAATTTCATATTTTTCGGTGAGACATAATTTCCAAGATTTAGATGTTGGATTATATGCTTTACATTGCCTGAGAATTTTCCACTTAACTATAGGGACTAAATTAGCTTCTTTTAACTTCCATACATGTTTTGAGAGTTCAGTATCATTTTTGTATTTAGAGATGTTAAATGATTTAACGTGATTAGCGTATCTTAATTTAAAAGGAGTCTCACTTATCCCAATGTAGGATTTTTCATTATAAGACGAATCAAGATTATCAGTTGTAACAGTTGCTTGATAAACAATGTTGCTTGTTAAACATTTATTAAACAACGGACAGAGATTTTTACAGATTATAGCAGTTAGAGTCCTGTTGATTAAGGTTTGTATTGTTGCATAAAATGTATTTGTTGTGCAAATTTATAATAGATTTTACATTTGGCATACAATTGTAGCTAACTTTGACTGTGTTCCTGTTAAAGATTTTATGCAGTTTATTATTATTAAGAAAATGTTTGTCAATAAGTTTCAAAAAACATTTTCCCAGGTTGGTGCTAACGTTTTTACTAAATGGAGGGTTAAACCAAATGATGCTGCGGGCTCTTTTCCGTTGTGGAGTTGATATTGTTATAGGATTATATGTTAGACTACATTTATAACCAGACTTTAATAAAGCTTCATTATATAGAGGAATAGTATTTTGAAATATTTCTTTGTTAGATGAATTTGTAGACAATCTAAGTTCAATCGAACGTGGTATTTGTTTTAATATACTCGGCGGGTGATTTGAATCAGCATGGATGTAATTCAATGTATTATCAGGTTTGAAATAAGGTTTAAAAGTGCAGTCACTAAGATTTAGAGTCACGTCAAGGTAGTTAACGATTTTCATGTTGCATTGTATAGAAATCCGTAAGCCATTGCATTTAAATATTTCGACAATATGCTTTTTTATTTTTTCCATTTGAAGACCGCTTTTATTACTAAAAACTGCCAAGCCATCATCACGGTATAAACCAACCTCAAGCTTGTTATAAAATTTTGAAATTTGAAAAAGAAGAAATGTTCCTACCAGCTCACAAACCTCTGCACCGTCGAACGCTCCCATGGAAACATCAAATAAACCGCTTGATTGCTTTATCCAAACTTGATCATTAAAAAGCAAAGACTTTCTTGCATGAAAAAATAGTGATATGTTTTCTTTATTTAATGTTAGGTGTTACTTTGCAAAATTGATAGAGTTTTTAAGAAGTGTTTCACTGATAGAAGGGTAGAAGTCAATAATATCAAAAATTAAAAATTTATAAAGGTGTTTATCTTTTATGGCCTTAAACCAATCGATAACATTTCGAGTGTTTTTCCATTGATTTAGTTGTAATATATTTCTTAGGTCTGTATTAATTTTAGAAATAATATCTTTACTAATTCTACCAACCTCGTTTTTAGCAGGATTCAATAAACGGACAGTCGGATTGTTTTCAAAATTATCTTTATGGTCTTTTAAGGTAATAAAACAATTGGAAGTTGTATTAATGTCAATTTTATTGAAAACTTCATGATTTTTCAAAAGACGTTTACCTTCTAAGTTTACTTTATTTATTATGTTTGAGTTGGATAATTTTGTAGTTTGAAGTGATGGCATTTCTTAACAAGTGGTTGTAATCATTCTTAGATAAATTGTAAAGATTGGTCGTTTTATCAGCATACGTATAAGTTAGGTTAGATTTTCGAATACTGTTTATATCTTTTTTTAATTTATTTTGGAAACTGCTGTGCACCTTTCGAAACTTAATGTGTTTTACAAGATCAATGAGTTCATTCTCAAAAGCTATCATTTCTGTAATTTGTTTTGGATGATTAGATGTTTTTAATCCGTAGTTATAATAAAAATTGTACTTACTATTTGAATTCTTGTTTAAAAAGAAAAACGCTTTCCATCGCATTATTTTAATTAATGTTTCAGTTTTATCCAATAACTGTATTTTGAAGTCTTTAATGGATGGTATCGGAATGTTTTTGACTGAATATCATAAACATAATGTACAAATTGATAATAAGACTTTGGTTCGCCTGTTGCTTTACACTTACACAAAACCTTTGAAATAATTTAGTTTTAAAACTTTCATTAAAATTTTTATCAAAAGAAAAAGAAAAACCTTTTACCTTAAAAAACACCTGGTAATGTGTTCAGAAGAATTTTTGGTTATATTTTAATAAAACAATAATTTATAAATATAACCGTGGAAACCTTAGCATAGCTAGAGTTTTATAGCCATCAGGAAGTGGAATGAAAAGCATTAAACTTTTCTTATTTATATATATGTATATATATATATATATATATATATATATATATATATATATATATATATATATATATATATATATATATATATATACATATATATATTTATATATATTTATACATATATATATATATATATATATATATATATATATATATATATATATTTCGATTAAACAATCTATATTTCCTGACTTACTTATAATAGCTAGTGCTATTTGAATGTTAAAGGGAGGTGAATTAATTTATCGACCAATTTCTATTCTCCCAGGTTTTTCAAAAGTTCTAGAAAAAATCTATTCGCTTTAATCCTTTCGTGACGAGTGACCCGTAAGGCGGTTCATAAAGTTTTTTTCTAAATTTCAAAAAATCCAACTATTTTACTCACGACCTTCAACTTAATAATGATAAGTGGCAAGTAACTTAAAAATATTACAATAGAAGGACAATATTCACGTGAACAAAGCAAAGTCTTGGCTCTATTTTCAGCGTTTCCCTGTGAAAAAGCCTCAATTCTTTTATAAGCACGGTCACGGTCTTCTTTAAGTTTCCGCGTTCTTTATAGGCACGGTCACGGTCTTCTTTAAGTTTCCGCGTTCTTTATCTTTTATTTTTAATTTCATAACGCTTTTATTTTTGCTTTTTACTTGTAATTTCTTTTATATATAATTATAAATATATATAATTATATTTTAAAGGTTGTAATAAAGAAAACAAACTTTTCATTTATAGTTGCTAAAGTACCACTTTCTGCAACCATTATTAGCACTGGGGTAGTTTGCACTTTTTATACTGCATTAGGTGGCATGAAAGCAGTTATATGGACCGATGTATTTCAAGCAGTAATGATGTTAGCAGGGTTGTTTGCTGTATGTATTATTGGTGTTATGGAAGTTGGTGGGCTTTCTAAGGTATTTGAAATAGCAGCTAAAGGAGAGAGACTAATTTTTTTTGAGTAAGTATTATTTTGTGATATATATATATATATATATATATATATATATATATATATATATATATATATATATATATTTATACATATATACATATATATATATATATATATATATATATATATATATATATATATATATATATATATATATATATATATATATATATATTTACGGTCTAAAAAGTTGCAGGATGGAAGGAGGAGGGGGAGGGGGCTTAAACAAAAATTAGGGAGGGCTAAAGCAGCCAGAAACAGAATATGAATGAATAAAACTAAATTTTTTAAATATTGGGAGGCTATCGACCACTCCGCCTCCCTGTTCCTTCGGTAGTGTGTGTATGTAACACAAATCTTTTTTTTTTTACCAGAGGTGGAAAATAAGACAAAATTGTAAATCCTGTAAAAGTACTGTTACTTGAGTGAAATTTTACTCAAGTACAAGTAAACGCTACCGGTCAAAAAGTACAAGTAAACGCTACCGGTCAAAAAGTTTACTCAAGTGAAAGTAAAAAGTAGCTCATTAAAAATCAGAATAAAAGTTACCGCAGCCATTACGCATGTGTTTGATGTTTTTAAAAGGGGTCATCCATAATTTATGTCACACAATTATTGACCTAAAATATCATAATATTTTTAATATACTTAGCTGTTTTTAGTTAATTAATTAATACAATATATGTAAATTTGAATTATTATTAATCAATATTACTTTGAAAGTTATTGTTTTTTTAAAAATATTAGTTTTGCGAAAAAAAAGGTAAAGTTTTTAACATTTATTATTATTATTTCATTTATTTAACACCTAATGTAATTTACAAGTAAAAAAAAAAAAAAAGGAATGTTATTTCTGGTGATTTTCAATTATGAATTTTTCTTCTAGAATTTGTTTAAAAATTTCTCTTCGTTTTTTTTGCATTCCAGCACTCTATTACATATATCAAAGTTTGTTCAACTTTGGAAAGAATTTTATTTTTAGAAAGTGCTATTTTTACCTTCTTTTTATTTTAAATTAATTTTTGAAAATTTAACATCTGAAAACGCCATAGGTTCTGGATATCACCAACAAACGAATGTTGAAATAAAGAATATTTCAGTTGTGAAAAGATAATGCCTGCAATTGATTTATTATTAGTAAGACGAAGAAACAAGTTTAATTAATTTTGTTAAAACTTTTTGAAATTTCCTCGATTTTAAATAGCGAGTTCGTATAGTTCTTACTGTGTTTCGAAACAATTTAAAACGGTTTTAGCGCTTTCCTTCCAATTATGTCTAACTTTTTCATTAAAGCAGAATTATTTTAACATAGCCCATATCATAAGATAAGGAAGGGACTATCAATGATTTATATATAGGAAATAGAACTTGGGTCGGCAAACCGGATTGCAGATTGAATAAGAATTTGAACATCAGCTCTAAAGTTTGAGATTTTTTCATTAATATTTGTATAACTGAGTGAAGCAAAATTTGAATTTTTAGTATCTTATCACATAAGATATTTAAGATATCCCAGATATTTAAGTTTATTCTGAAATTTTTTTTAATAACTAGAAATCGTTATCGTATTGGTTTGTATTTGTGCTTTATCTGAAATAAAGAACTCAGTTTGGTATTTAGTTTAACACAACTTAGATTTCTGTAAATATTGCATGTTTTTACAAGCTTTTTGAGACCAGAGAAGGTAGAGCTTAAAACTATGATATTATCCGCTTATGCTCCCACACCAGTAAAGTTACCGTATATAGATGTGCCGATAATGCCTTGATTTTTAATAGTTTCAAGAAGACTTTCAATGTAAAGGTTATAGAGATGAGGCGAAAGATTCGATCCTTGTCTTACTCCTTGCTTTAAAAGAAAAGAGTTTGATTTACAACCTTTATTTGAGACTGTCACACTACTATTATTATATAACTAAGTGATAGTGTTAACTATACAGAGTGGTAATTTTTTATCGAAATATATTTTATCAAAATTACGGCTATCAAAAATTTTTTCTGCATTTAAAGAGCATAATAGATACACAGGGGAATTGTTGCTGTTGTAATGTTTAATTGTTTCGCTAATTAGAATTTCAGCATATAGCATTGAACAGTTAGCATTGAATCTAAATTACAGGAGGTAAGTATCTATAATATCCGGAAATATAACGAGGATTAGGTATTCTAGAACCTTTGTAAAAATTGGTATAATACTAATACCCCGATAATTGCTCGGGCGGTCTTAAGATTTTTTGTACGATTTAACAAGGGGTAAAATAATTGACGTCGACATTTATATTGGTGTCAATCAATCAATTCATATATTCTGAAATAGTTGTTACAGTCACCGATGTTTACAAATAGTACATGTACTAATCTTAAGTAAAAACCTTGCAAATAAAAGCTAATAAATGTATTGTTAATGCTAATAGTAATATTAATTGTCCACATCAATAACAAAACGAACATTAAAAGTTGAATGAGTAAAAGTACTAATAATGATAATAATAAAAGTGGTAGAAGTAACAACAATAACAATACAATGATAAAAGTAAAATGATAATAATAAAAATAAAACTACAAAAATAAAAATAATAACGATAATCATAAAAAATATAGATATGTATACAATAATAGTATGTATACATAATATACACATATATATGTAGATTCATATATACTATACACAAATATACGAATATACAAACGCGTACATATATATACACACACATACATAAACACATACAAACATACACATATATAAACATAAATACATATACACACATTTAATATTATATATGTGTATTATATTTGTATATGTAATATACACATACACATATATACGTATACACACACACACACACACACACACACACACACACACACACACACACACACACACACATATATAAAGAGTTTGATTATTTGAAAAAATACAACTTTGTGATGGAACTTAAAGTTTCATGTCCTTCGGCAATTATCAGCCATATTTTATTCTTTAAGTTAAGAAAAAACCGTTCAAAAATACAAAATGCAGAAATTGACAGAAAAAATATAACAAAGCAATGGAATGAGTTCTGACGTCAAAACAAACAATATCACCCGTGTCGAATAGGGCGAGAAGAAATTGGTTTCGATTCCTGCACTTGGATAGCATTTCACTTTTTTTGTTTAGCAGATTTTTTTTTTTGGAAAATAGAATTTCATATTTTTTGTTTGTGCATAGTTTGCAGGACTATATGGTGGGTTGTAAGCATTGCATTGCCTAATTATTTTCCATTTAAGAACTGGGTTTAAGTTGGCATCTTTTAATTTTCAAAATTCTTTTGATAATTTGGTGTCGTTTTTGTATTTTAGAATTTTAGAATCAATATTATGTCTAAATTATTGCATAACAATTTTTATTTTATCTAATGAAGATATTTTATATATTAATTACTTTAATATATTATTCATTTTTATCGTGGAATTTTTAATGATGTGTAATATATATATATATATATATATATATATATATATATATATATATATATATATATATATATATATATATATATATATATATATATATATATATATATATATATATATAAATTAGTAAAAAACACTTATCTAACTTTTATCTTCGACTTGAAGTTTCACCATTGCTGGATCATTAGGAAGAGTTACTAAATCTCATAAAAATTCAATTTATAGAAAAAAATATTTTACAGGAAGTTATAAATTATTATAAAAAAATTTTAATTACTATATTTTTTTGTTAACGGGAAGTTACAGAAAGTAATTATGAAATAATTTTCTTTGGAATGGGGATAGTTTAATTTGGTCATTTGTTTTTATAATTTTTTAAGAGGTATTTATTTTCGTGCCTACATTTAGAAATTAATTCAGATTTTTTATTTAATAAATTTTCTTGATTTAAATGAACATATAAACGAAAAAAACACTGATTATTGTAATTGTAAACAAAAAATAGATTGCCCTCTAAATGGAAAATGCCTTTCGAAAAATGTAATTTACAAGTGCATTGTTTCCTCACAAAACAACCCTGATAAACAATATATTGGCTAAACCGAGGGGAATGGAAAAAACGTTATGCCAACCACAAACAATCGTTTAAACACAAAAAATATTCAAAAGAGACTATGCTGTCAAAATATATTTGGAATTTAAAAGAAAAAAATAAAAATTTTAATTTACAATGGTCTATTCTAAAATCTGCCCCTGCCTATAATAACATTTCCAAAAAATGTATGCTATGTTTGCAAGAAAAATTTGAAATAATTACTCATTTAAATCAAGAAAATTTATTAAATAAAAAATCTGAATTAATTTCTAAATGTAGGCACGAAAATAAATACCTCTTAAAAAATTATAAAAACAAATGACCAAATTAAACTACCCCCATTCCAAAAAAAATTATTTCATAATTACTTTCTGTAACTTCCCGTTAACAAAAAAATATAGTAATTAAAATATTTTTATAATAATTTATAACTTCCTGTAAAATATTTTTTTCTATAAATTAAATTTTTTTGAGATTTAGTAACTCTTCCACATGATCCAGCAATGGTGAAACTTCAAGTCGAAGATAAAAGTTAGATAAGTGTTTTTTACTAATTTATTATTGCTCTGTTCTTTAAGAACATTGAGCACTCTATTTTTAAAATACACTAACATAATTTACATATATATATATATATATATATATATATATATATATATATATGTATATATATATATATATATATATGTATATATATACGCACACACAAACACACGTATATATATACTTAAATACTCATTCACACATTTATATTCACATATAAATACATACAAACATACACATACACACATACACATCTATGCATACATATACACATACATACATACATATACACTCACACTTGTTCACATGCGCTTATCACAAACACTTATACACAGATACTGTCCATCCATAATTAATGGAGTAATTAAAAAATTTGATTAGCCATTTTGTTAATGTTTTACAATTTGCATATTTCAAATGTTCTGCTGAGATACCGAAAGAGTCAGGAGATTTTTTTAATTTTAGGTTCGAAATAGCCATAATTATATTTTCTTCAGTTATTGTAACATCATCACGTTTTGAACACGGGCGAATTCTCCGATTTTCATTACGATGTGTTATTTTAGGAGGTTATTTGGTAAACGATCTAGAATTTATGCCTTTGTTTAAACATCTAATAGCATTCCAAAAGTTTTTAGCCTAATATTTTTTAATTTTTCAATTTTAATATACTGTGTGCAAATTTTATTATTTTGAGCCAACTTGACGGCTTTGTGAATGTTTTTGCGAGCCTTTAGGTAACGATTGAAAGTTACAGAGTTTAAATCTTTTAAAAAATAGAATCTCTCCATTTTTTAAAATGAATTGAAAGAATAGTTTTAGAGCAACTTAAATCAGGTTTCCATCAAGATTTTGAATACAAACTTTACTTTTCATTTTTTTAAAGTTTCTTAAATTTTATTTGAGCGTTGTTTAAATCGTTCCAAGCGTAAGAATCGTTCCAAGCGTAACAACGAATAATAGTATCTTCTGCTATTTCAACGTTATTTTTTATAGTGTGCTTACCTCTAACTTCAACTGATATTGATAGTGATAGGTGATTGCTCAAATTTTTTGAGCACTTAGGATAAACAATGCATTTAAGATATAAAAAACTTGTATATTTTGGTACGGCGACATGATCAATATATGACGAATTCGGTAGTGTCTGGTGTCGATATGTATAAGTAGGGCCAGAGCCTTTTGTTACATCTACTAGTTCTTATTAATTTGTTTTTAAATTTGTTGTGATGAGAGGCTGTTCCGCGATAAGGAGGTATATTCCAATAACTATAATATTAAGTTTATTTTTTTCAAAATTTATTGCTAAAATATGGTCATCTTCGTAAATTATTCTAATATTTTGGAATTAAATTCTTCGTATAAAGAACGCATTTCCGCCAAATGTTCGAGCTTTTCATGTTTATCAGACTAGTGGAAATAAATGGAGTGCATATTGTTAAAGATATTTCTTATTGTGGAGTATTCACGTTTAGATATCCAATGCTTACATAAAAACCTTATATCATGAGATTGCATAAATGACTTTGTAAGTTCAATGTTTGACTGAAGTCCCCTGGCAGTTAAAAGTACATATATCAAAAGTTGTTGAAGGTTTGTTTTTTTCTCTTATGCTGCTTGGATCCATTTTCAAGATCTTCTTCAGTAATTTGATTGCATATGCCTTCCACAAAGACATCAAATTTACGTACTATTTTTTTGCCTGTAATGCTTTAGGATCAGTAATTTTAGTTCCAAAAATAGGCTCGACCTTATGGTACTTTTTTTCGAAAGATAAATTTTGGTGGCGTGCGACAAGACGCACGGGTTTATTATTCTTACCAATTAAAATAAAGTTGTCATCTTTATTCCGCTTAATACTTATTTCCAATTTTTTATCTTTTATTACGTCAGAAAATTTCTCAAAAGTTATTGCGATTGATTGTGTTTGAGCCACAACGTTGGCAAATGTTTTTGAAAAATATTGCTTGTGCAATTTCAATATTTTTTTAGATTTGAGGAATGATAATTTATCGAATTCGAAACATAAGATTTTATAATTTCTTGCGATTAATGAAGTTTACAATTACTTGCGTTGTTAGATTGTGACGCACATTGATTTTTTACGATTTCTTGGTCTGTTTTTTGTAGTTCATCGTATTTTTCCTGTAATAAATGCAAATCTGCCATATTTTTTTTATTTTCTAATTGTAACTCTTTTAATCGATCAATAGTTTCTTTTAAAGCCAATGCCATTTTTATATCTGACGGTTAATACACTTGTTGACTAACATGTTTGGAGTTGGAGAGCAATTTATTGAAGTCCTTATAAAGTTAATTCTCTGCTAATGTAATCGACATCAGATATATATCAATAAGACATCTTGCTATCTTATACCGCTTCCTCAGATTTCTTTTCACTGGATCATCAACGTCTTGAACAATGTATAGCAGCGAGAACTGCTCTATGTCAAAATGTTCCAATATTTCTGTGAATAACTCGACTCTTTAAATAGCGAAAGCCCATTGAAGATAATATCTCTTGGATGGGAGCAAATTTCCTCTAAATTTATTACGTAATTCTCTAAAATGTTATTACTCGACTGTCTTGTTTAAAACAACTCACTAATTTCTCTTAGCGCCATATAACATAAAGTTTAAATACGTCGAAAGTAAAAGCTAGCTATTTTTATCTAAAGTAAATCTCTTTGAAAAAAAAACACGTCTCTTTGCCACCAAATAGCGAACCGAAAAAGAAAAAAAGAAATTATTGCCGTAAAGCCGTGGTTGGTTAAATGTTCTCGTTGGGAGGCGTGGCTAACTTGGGAGTGGGTTCAACTCGTACTTTAATTTTTTTTTTTTTTTTTTTTTTTGATTATGTTTTATTTTAAAGTATTTTTATGAGTTTAAACTTTTATAGTTGTTCATTAATAAATATTTATTTTTTATTTTTTTCAAAGTTTTACAGAATAAGTGCATCAATGTGTACATAAAATGACTGAAATAGCCTTACATAAAATGAATGATATGACAATGCGTACATAAAATGACTGATATGACAATGCGTACATAAAATGAATGATATAGTCGAAGTCGCAGTGTAGTTAAATACATAGACTTATTTAACGAGGTATTAGAGAAGTGGAGTGTTTATACATTATTTTTTGCATTACTATAGCTGCATTAAAAGTTGTAATAGTGGTAGTTAATTGTTACTTAACGGTTAAATAACCTCTTAAGATATTTAGCTTTTGATCGAAATATAGTTTAAATAACTTTTACGTATATGTAACGCCACTATGTAATAAATAGCGACGTCCATATACGTCGTAATAGAATAGATAATATCATTTCTATCACGACTTTATCGCGGCAAGTAAAGCTGTAAACGCAGCGTAGTCTACATTAATCTACGAAAAATTCTAATTAAAAATTCTAATAACTTTTAAATAAATTTAAAGTTCAATTTTAATTAAAGTTAAATTAGAATAGGCGCAGTCGAGTTTATACACCAGCTGATGATTTATATTTGGTTAAGCTCTCTATTAAAGGTTTTTCTATATTTCAAACTAAAAAAAACATTGCGTCACAAAATCAAATACCTCTCCCCCTTGTAACAAATCGTTAAAAAATCGCTTACCCCTCCCTTCCTCTTCTTATCGCGTGACGTAGTTTGTGGACAATCTCAAAGTTTATTTAAAACGTTTATTATTTTAAAAAGTTTATTTAGTGAAAATTGTAGGAAATAAAAAGGCGCTATTTTTTATCAAATAAAAGAATTAAAACATACTTTTTGTGATATTAAACGATTTTAATTCGTAATAATTTCCAATGCTTTATTAACTCGACGTCTCTGTCTGTTTATCTGTGAGCATCAAATCTTGCAATCAATTTTTGAGTAACTTCCTGATGATAGATTTTCTTCAAATTTTACATACATACTCTTGCTTGATGACAATAAAATATTCAATAATTAGTTTTGCAATAAGTCGATTAATTTAATTAATTTTGATTAAATTTATTTTTAATATGGAAAGAAGAAGAATTTTTAAAATAAGTATAATTATTGTCTTAAACGCGCGTATAATTATTGTCTTACTTAGACGCGCGTTCAGCTTATTTCGAGAAGACCTAGACTTACTAAACGGAATGTCTAAGGTTCGAGACCCGCCACTTCCTAAATTTTTTATGTTTTTTTACACACGAATGTTGATTAAGTAAAATAGTAATATCAGAAAAAATTTATTACAAAATTTGTGTTTTAATAACATATAAAAGAATTAGGTTTTAAAAATTCGTTATAATTTTATATGTTTTTTTTACTCAACAACGCATAAGATTTAAATTGCAGAAAAGTACAATACTTTAAAAAAAACTTAAGAAAAAGTAAAACTACATATTTAAAGAAATACATAATAAGTAGAAATGCACTAAAATACTCAACTACAGTAACGTGAGTAAATGTAATTCGTTACTTTCCACCTCTGGTTTTTGCGTATTGTATTTAAACACAAGAAATTCAGAAAATAATAGGCGGGAATGATGTAAGTGTTATTGACTTAAACTTTTATCAATTTTGATTTAAGACAAAATTTATCAAATTTAGGGGTGGTTTTGCAAGTTTTTCGCCATTAAAAGGGTTTTTGAATTTTCTGGGTATGAATTTAGATGAGCATATATTTAGCATATATTTAGCAACTTTGGAGACCAAAATCATAAAAAATATAAATTATAGAGTCCATCGAAATTCATTTAGTTTTTACACTGGTTGGTCAAGTGAAATAAATTATTTTGTACTTTCTATCCAGAGCCGACTAGACGACAGGGGAGCCGAGTAGGCATGTGCCCCCTCCTCCCACACATGCTTTTTTTCTAAAGCAGCATTTTTTTTTAATTTTATTTTTAAATATAATTTTAGTTATAAAGGACTTTTTAAAAAATTGGTCGATTGTGTCCCTCCATTTTGAAACCCGTGTCGTCGGCCCTGTTATCTATGAACCAAAGAAAGCATTTTTTGCATACTAAAGAATAATGCTAATGCAATTTTGTTTTCCTTTTTTTGAAAATAAAGAATTTTTGTAAAAAATATTTTAAAGTTATTATCTTTGTTGTCTGATGATTGGACTCCCCTTGGAATTATAGGAAGTCTAATGTGAAATATTAAATATCTCATTTTCAAAAAAAATCAGGTTTAATTATAATAATAATATTATTATATTTTCTGTTGAGGGTTAACGCCAAGTCAACCCTATAACAGACTCAAATAACAGGTTTTACAAGATTTTACAAAACAACTTAAATGAAACCAACAATTAGCTTGCAAAACATAGCTTGTCTATTTTTGATTTAAACTCATTAACGGACTGCGATTCAACAACTGAACTAGGCAGTCTGTTCCATAATTTTAGCACTCGATTTGTAAAGAAATTTTTACGGAGATCATTTTTGAAATAGAATTTTTAAAGAATTTAAAAAATTGTATTAAATCCCCTCTTTTTCTTCTTTCGGATAGAATTGTTAAATTTAACAAGCATAATCGTTTTTCATATGGTAGATGTCGTATTTCCGGGATTAATTTTGTCGCTCGTCTTTGTATGTTTTCAAGGATATTTATATCTTTCTCTATATGAAGTGACCAAACTTGAATTGCATATTTAAGATATGTTCTTACATAGCTTATGTACAATTGTCTAAACTATGATTTGATTTTGTATTTAAATATTTTTGACAATAGACCCAG
The DNA here is from genome assembly GCF_038396675.1 of Hydra vulgaris. Taxonomy (NCBI): domain Eukaryota; kingdom Metazoa; phylum Cnidaria; class Hydrozoa; order Anthoathecata; family Hydridae; genus Hydra; species Hydra vulgaris. The sequence continues at coordinate 52,529,587 of NC_088932.1, read as the reverse complement.
TCTACTATTTGCTTTGGCTACTGTTGATTTAATTTGAACTTCCCATTTTAAATCTCGCAAAATTGTTACTCCTAAGTCTTTTTCCAACTCAGTAGTGCTAAAAATTTGTTTAAATTCACTGTGCCCAAAAGTATATAAATGTTTTGGATTTAACTTGCCAATGTGCATAACCTCGCATTTATCTAAATTTAATTTCATCTTCCATATTTTAAACCATACCTCTATAATGTCAATATCATCTTGTAGCTTCAAAATGGACTTTTATGTAATGAATACAAACCATTTATGTAAAGATTAAGCAATAGTGGGCCAAGAAGGGATTCTTGTGGGACACCACTTTTGACTTCTAGCCATAACGAATTAACATCACCATATATAACTCTTTGACTTCTACTTGATAACGATCTGATCCAATTTAATAAATTCAACTTTATACCAAAAGCTGATAACTTTAGTAGTAATCCTTCATGTTCAACAGTATCAAAAGCTTTACATAATCAATGTATAAGTCATCAACTTGTTTTCCATTTACAATTGAAGACGTATATCCATATATTCCAATAAGTTTGTGGAGCTTTTAACATTGTCGATTGTGTCCGTCCATTTTGAAACCCGTGTCGTTAGCCCTGTTATCTATGAACCAACATTAACATGTTGCTTTTGAGATAATAAATCATTTTTAATTATATGGTTCACAATTTGCTCACTGAATATTCTTTCTAGAGTCTTGCAAAGAACCGATGTTAAAGAAACCGGACGAAAATTAGATGCTTTTAAACGACTGCCCTTTTTAAACAACAGGGAAATATTTGCAAGTTTTCAAGCCTTAGGTAACTCTGCTTCATCTACTGATTTTTTGAATAATAAAAATATTGGTAACGCAAGTTCATCAGCACACGACTTTAACACAAAGGGATGCACACAATCTACACCCATTGATTTTGTTGTATTTAAGTTTAATAGTTTGTTTAAAACATCACACTTATCAAAATATATATTGTCAATGATTTTATCTGTTAGATCTTCAAATCTCGGTAGTTGCTCATTTTCAATATTTTAAACAAAAGCTGATTGAAAATATTGATTTCTGTGTTCTATAATATTTTTGGATCTGTTATTATATTTCCCTCAAATTCGATGACTTTAATGAAGTTTTTTATTTGTTGCTTGGATTTAATATATCTGTACAAAAGTTTTGGGTTTGTTTTAACATTTTTTTCTATATTGTGTTCAAAATTTTGTACTGCAGCCTTAATTTGTTTTGTAACATTAAGCCTAGCAGCATTGTACTTCATTTTAATATCTTTATTGTTCGAACTTCTAGATTGTAACCATAATTTGTTTTTTGATTTAATACAAAGTTTTAATTCTTTAGTCATCCAACCTTTTCTTTTTATTTTTTCTTTTGGATTTTTATTTGGTATATTTTTTCGACAAGCTATATTGTATTGTTTAATAAAAAAAATCATTGAAAAAATCAGCTTCATTGATATTCATATTTGCAAATATAAATTCCCAATTTATTGAAATAATTCTTTATTTTTTCATAATTTCCAGCTTTATATAGAAAACATTTCAATCCGACATTTAAGTTATAACTTTCTTTTAAAAGTTCCATTTAACTACGTGATGGCCTTGGATTTTATTGCCTAACGGCGGTAATTGGACGACATTTTTAACTTGACTTTTAGCGTCAACAATCAATAGATCTAAAACATTTGTCAATTTTTCATTAAATTTTTGAATAGTTGGTTCTTTTATTATCTGGAACAAATAGTTTTCCTCAAAACCACTTATAAATTTTTCTGCTTGTTTGTTCGAGTTAAATACTCTCTCATTAGACCACGATATTGAAATGTCGTTTCGACCAACTTTAACATTTATCCATATTTGCCTCCTTCATTAATGCTTATCTCATTTAATGTTAAAGTATCTTTAATATAAATGCATACTCCACTTCCACGGTTTTTTCGATCTTTTCTATATATTTGATAATTTTCAATATAAACATCAGAGTTTGAATTATACCACGATTCTGTAAAACAAAAAACATTAGGATTATAAGTTTCACACAGACTTCTAACTTCATCAATTTTGTTATTTAAAGATGTCGCTTTGGTAAGCTAACACGACAATATCGCATCAGGGCAACCTTCATCAATTGATGTCAAAAATATCTTATTTTAATCTTCTGAATGTTCACTACCCTTTAACTGAAGGTATTTTAGAGATATTTTTATTCCAAATCCCAGAACGAAAATCCATAATTTTATTATTCATTAAATCTTTGTTTAGACGATTTCTTTCTTGAATCAACGTTTTTTAAAATTCCCGTTGCGTTGGCGTTAAGTCAAAATGTATGATAACCTTTTTATATTTTTTATTATTCTTTAATCTTTTCGCCAGTCTTATTACCATAAGACTTTCGTTCTTATCTTCCAGTTCAATTAAAATAGGACCTGAATTATTTCCGGGTAAGTTACGTTTGCAAAAAAATCTTAAAATTTTTGATTTATTTGCACCAATTTTATCAGACATTTTATCAATTGCAGATCTATCAATCTATCATCAGCTTGTTTTTTGGATATCAGCAATTTACTTGATTCTTCTATTCCAAAAACAATGAAATTTTTTTCCGTTTTTTTAATATCACTTTGCTCAACACTGACAGCGCTTAAAATATTAACTTCAGGTATATTTGGTTTATTTTTGAATAATTTGAATAAATTGCTAAAGGTTCTTGGGGAGTTTTTAAATTTTTCAGAAATGACTTTTTCTTTTAATGATTGATTTTCAAGGGAAATTATTTCAAAATTTTTTTCTAATATTTTAACTCTTTCATTCAACAATTTGTTGTCATGTAACATGGAGATTAATTGGTCTTCTAATGACTTAATTTTATCAGCCTGAGCTTTTCCACTTTCTCAACATGTGCTACAAATAAGTCAAAATCAACTTTTCGCATGTTAAACATTTTTAATTATTTTTTGCACGATATTAAGAAGTATGATTTAACTACCGATAACTTTAAATAACTTCGATAACTATATTCAAGCAGATGTAATCGAAGGAATACCAAAAACTTAAAAAAAAAATACGACTTTTTTTTTCTCTAATTTTTATACAACTCAGAGTTGTAAATTTTTTAAATTCTATTTAGAATGACTTTTTTATTATTATTTAGATTAGTATAGGGTCATTTCGGATAAAGCGAGCCATCGGATAAAGCGAGCCGGTCGCCTAAATATTGCAATTTTACGAAATCAAATTATGCTTTCGATTTATAACAATTTATTTAATATTAGTTATTCATTTTAAAGTCTAATAAATATTTTAAAAACAGTTGCTAAGCAATTATTTTCGCGGTGGTATAATTATAATCATTCGAGTAGTAACAAAACGCTTTTTCGCTTTAAGACCTTATATTTTGTTTAGCTTCAATTAAGAAAAGTGAGTATTTCATATTTGACACTATTTATAGTAAATATGATTGTAATATTAGTAATATGAGAAACTATTTCAAAAAATACAGTGTTGATATGTATTTGAGCGATGATAAAGTTTTTTAATCGAATTTTCAACCTGGCTCGGTTTTGCATAACTGTTAGATAAACCGAGCCAAGGGCATTCAGGTAAACCGAGCCATTGACTCACTTTTCCAAAAATTGCAATAATAAATAAATGTAAAAAATATTATAAATTTTTTTGCTTTTTGACCCACATGAATTGTTAATTTATTGGAATTTTTTATGATATTTTTACAGAATGGTACGTTATCAACCGATCACGGCCCGAAGAAGCCAAAAATCTCAAGGAAAACAAAAATTGTCCGAGCAGCTAATAAAGATAATATTAATGCATCTAATTCTAATACTCGCCTAGATAAGCAGCATGAGCAACATGTCAATACTGATATTGCTGGTAGTACTTGTTTACCTACCACTGATGAAAATGCAATTGTGTCAATTGAACAAGCAGACCTCGATGTGTCTTTCGAAAACTTGATGCCAGTGCCACACAGAGATCGACCACAAAGCAGTCGGCCACGTAAGAAACCACCATCTTATGAATTGACATCAGAAGAAAATGTAGCATTTATTCAAGAAAGAACCAAACCAATAACAAAAAAAGCAGCTAAAGAGAAAGAGACCAGCAAAGAAAAGAAACAGAAGAAAACTGTTAAACAGAAGGTTATAAAGAAAAAGAAAGAATCCAAAAAAGAAAAGAAACAAAAAGAAGAGGACATTTGCAAATATTGTGGGTTTGCATATGGTGAAGCAACTGATCCTCTCATTGATAATGAATGGATTGAGTGTGACGCGTGCCGTGATTGGTTACATGAGAGCTGTATCGAAATAACCGTGCGTGGACAACTATGTGCTGATTGTGTTCAAACAACAACTAAGTAAATTAACTCTAGTTAAGACTTGATATTTTGCATTTTGTACTGCATCATTTATCTGCACCTTTAGCAGTATTATTTTTATTAGACTAGTCGCTGACATTTTTATATTGCTTTTGTTCTTTAAACTTTTTGCATTGTATGCATTTGAGGTTAATGTTTGCAAACTTTTGATACCAGTTTAC